>NC_142793.1:9187433-9348266 GCF_988280905.1 Pimephales promelas
GTCACTATACGTGCATTATTCAGGAATTCATTCGGTTGTAAAATGTGGTTCTCAATGCAAGGGTGTAGAGTTAAGCTCAATTTATACTTCTGTATCAAACTCCCATAGCTACGTAAGCTGTGTGTAGCGCGCGTACCGTGACGTGCACCTCTCCAAAAATGTAACAACGCGTCAATTCTAAGCGCTGTGATTGGTCTGCTACAACCACTCCCCGGGTTTCACATGCTCCCTCTGCATGTGTAATTGCGTTTCAATGCGGACAACGACGCAGAAGTATATGAAAACCAAAGCATAGTCACGTAGAGGCCCCGCCGTAGGTCCGACGCAGAAGTATAAATCAGCCTTTACATTCCAGCTCATGAAGTCATGAAGAATTTTTTTTTCAAAGAAAAAAAAAATAACGTTTAAACGTCATTTTGGTGATCAAAGAGTTTTAAGGGACTACTTAACATATATATATTTCAAATATTATCATTATTGTAAAACAAATTGTGTCATTGTTATTTTTCCCATTCCTCACAACTCAATCAAAGCTCATGTAGCAGCTTGAATATAACTCAAGATATTGTCGTGATATCTTTTCTTGGAAGCTCCATCATTCCAAGTCTAAAGCAGACGGTCAAAGACAGGAAATACATTCTGAAAATTTCATTTGGAGGCCCTTTTTGTATTTGCTCAATGCTTTTAGTGAAATGAGGAGCAGCCAGCTGCAGCTAAATCAAACATAAAGTAGTTTCGAGCACTCTCTCCATTTCTCTCTCTCCCACAGAGCGTGTGCTACGGACTGATGCTTGCTGATGGCTTCACACAGGGGGGCCGTAATTGTTATTTTTGGCATTTGGTTATAATAATGTGATGACTTTAATTTATCGTACCATGTTTTTCGGCTCTTTTCTAAAATGACAGAAGGCTTTGCACATATGGTTTGTTTATGTTTCCCCTACATACTTGCAGCATTGTTTAACCTATTTAATAAAAGAATACTGCACGTGGATCCTGCTTTAACCAACCATGACAGAAGAACAGACCATAAATTGGATCCAGCAGATTGTCCACTACACTCTAGTGCAATATATTGGCTTTGCCCTTTTATTGGGCGGTTCGTCATTTACTGTGGGCTTTGCAGATGAGAAACCAGTTCATGTCATGCCCACTTTGATGTTGGCAACTCCAGTACACCGCTCGCTAGCAGTCATGCCAGAGCCTCATCAGATCCTCCCTGTCATGGCCGCCAGTCTAGAGTCTCGTTCCGCCGAGATCATTCTTCCAGAGTCTCTTCATGTCAGTCCTGTAGAGCCTGAGACTGTTCACGTCAAGCCTGCCATGCCTGAGCTTCATGTCAGTCCTGCCGAGCATGAGACTGTTCACATCATGCCTGCCCAGCCAGAGATTGTTTGTGTCATGCCTGCCCAGCCAGAGACTGTTCAAGCCAGGTCAGCCACACCTGAGAGTTCGTCTACAGCCAATATGGCCACCACCACGCCTGAGTCTCATCTCGAGATGGCTGTCAATGGCTGTCAATGCCTTGGTCTCATCCCGACATAGTCGCCACGCCTGAGTCTCGTCCCGACATGGCCACTACACCTGAGTCTCGTCCCGAGATGGCCATCACACCTGAGTCTCGTCCTGAGATGGCCATCACACCTGAGTCTCGTCCTGAGATGGCCCCCACGCCTGAGTCTCGTCCTGAGATGGCCACCACACCTGAGTCTCATCCCGAGATGGCCACCACACCTGAGTCTCGTCCTGAGATGGCCACCACGCCTGAGTCTCGTCCCGAGATGGCCACCACACCTGAGTCTCTTCCCGAGATGGCCACCACGCCTGAGTCTCGTCCCGAGATGGCCACCACGCCTGAGTCTCGTCCCGAGATGGCCACCACGCCTGAGTCTCATCCCGAGATGGCCACCACACCTGAGTCTCGTCCTGAGATGGCCACCACGCCTGAGTCTTGTCCTGAGATGGCCACCACACCTGAGTCTTGTCCCGAGATGGCCACCACGCCTGAGTCTCGTCCTGAGATGGCCACCACACCTGAGTCTCGTCCTGAGATGGCCACCACGCCTGAGTCTCGTCCCGAGATGGCCACCACGCCTGAGTCTCATCCCGAGATGGCCACCACACCTGAGTCTCGTCCCGAGATGGCCACCACGCCTGAGTCTCATCCCGAGATGGCCACCACACCTGAGTCTCGTCCTGAGATGGCCACCACGCCTGAGTCTTGTCCTGAGATGGCCACCACACCTGAGTCTTGTCCCGAGATGGCCACCACGCCTGAGTCTCATCCCGAGATGGCCACCACGCCTGAGTCTCGTCCCGAGATGGCCACCACGCCTGAGTCTCATCCCGAGATGGCCACCACGCCTGAGTCTCGTCCCGAGATGGCCACCACGCCTGAGTCTCGTCTCAAGATGGCCACCACGCCTGAGTCTCGTCCCGAAATAGCCACCACGCCTGAGTCTCGTCTCAAGATGGCCACCACGCCTGAGTCTCGTCCCGAGATGGCCACCACGCCTGAGTCTCGTCCCGAGATGACCACCACGCCTGAGTCTCGTCCCGAAATGGCCACCACGCCTGAGTCTCGTCTCAAGATGGCCACCACGCCTGAGTCTCGTCCCGAGATGGGCACCACGCCTGAGTCTCGTCCCGAGATGGCCACCACGCCTGAGTCTCTTCCTGAGATGGCCCCCACGTCTGAGTCTCGTCCCGAGATGGCCACCACACCTGAGTCTCATCCCGAGATGGCCACCGCACCTGAGTCTCGTCCTGAGATGGCCACCACGCCTGAGTCTCGTCCCGAGATGGCCACCACACCTGAGTCTCTTCCCGAGATGGCCACCACGCCTGAGTCTCGTCCCGAGATGGCCACCACGCCTGAGTCTCATCCCGAGATGGCCACCACACCTGAGTCTCGTCCTGAGATGGCCACCACGCCTGAGTCTTGTCCTGAGATGGCCACCACACCTGAGTCTTGTCCCGAGATGGCCACCACGCCTGAGTCTCGTTCTGAGATGGCCACCACACCTGAGTCTCATCCCGAGATGGCCACAGTCTCGTCCCGAGATGGCCACCACGCCTGAGTCTCGTCTCAAGATGGCCACCACGCCTGAGTCTCGTCCCGAAATAGCCACCACGCCTGAGTCTCGTCTCAAGATGGCCACCACGCCTGAGTCTCGTCCCGAGATGGGCACCACGCCTGAGTCTCGTCCCGAGATGGCCACCACGCCTGAGTCTCGTCCCGAGATGACCACCTCGCCTAAATCTCGTCCCGAAATGGCCACCACGCCTGAGTCTCGTCTCAAGATGGCCACCACGCCTGAGTCTCGTCCCGAGATGGGCACCACGCCTGAGTCTCGTCCCGAGATGGCCACCACGCCTGAGTCTCTTCCTGAGATGGCCCCCACGCCTGAGTCTCGTCCCGAGATGGCCACCACACCTGAGTCTCATCCCGAGATGGCCACCGCACCTGAGTTTCGTCCTGAGATGGCCACCACGCCTGAGTCTCGTCCCGAGATGGCCACCACACCTGAGTCTCTTCCCGAGGTGGCCACCACGCCTTAGTCTCATCCCCAGATGGCCACCACACCTGAGTCTTGTCCTGAGATGGCCACCACACCTGAGTCTTGTCTGGCCACCACACCTGAGTCTTGTCCTGAAATGGCCACCATGCCTGAGTCTCGTCCTGAGATGGCCACCACGCCTGAGTCTCGTCCCGAGATGGCCACTACACCTGAGTCTCGTCCCGAGATGGCCACCACGCCTGAGTCTCGTCCCGAGATGGCCACCACGCCTGAGTCTCGTCCCGAGATGGGCACCACGCCTGAGTCTCATCCCGAGATGGGCACCACGCCTGAGTCTCGTCCCGAGATGGCCACCACACCTGAGTCTTGTCCTGAGATGGCCACCACACCTGAGTCTCGTCCTGAGATGGCCACCACACCTGAGTCTCATCCCGAGATGGCCACCACGCCTGAGTTTTGTCCTGAGATGGCCACCACACCTGAGTCTCTTCCCGAGATGGCCACCACGCCTGAGTCTCATCCTGAAATGGCCACCATGCCTGAGTCTCGTCCTGAGATGGCCACCACGCCTGAGTCTTGTCCCGAGATGGCCACCACACCTGAGTCTCGTCCCGAGATGGCCACCACGCCTGAGTCTCGTCCCGAGATGGCCACCACGCCTGAGTCTCGTCCCGAGATGGGCACCACGCCTGAGTCTCATCCCGAGATGGGCACCACGCCTGAGTCTCGTCCCGAGATGGCCACCACGCCTGAGTCTCGTCCCGAGATGGGCACCACGCCTGAGTCTCATCCCGAGATGGGCACCACGCCTGAGTCTCGTCCCGAGATGGCCACCACACCTGAGTCTTGTCCTGAGATGGCCACCACACCTGAGTCTCGTCCTGAGATGGCCACCACACCTGAGTCTCATCCCGAGATGGCCACCACGCCTGAGTCTTGTCCTGAGATGGCCACCACACCTGAGTCTCTTCCCGAGATGGCCACCACGCCTGAGTCTCATCCTGAAATGGCCACCTTGCCTGAGTCTCGTCCTGAGATGGCCACCACACCTGAGTCTCGTCCTGAGATGGCCACCACACCTGAGTCTCATCCCGAGATGGCCACCACGCCTGAGTCTTGTCCTGAGATGGCCACCACACCTGAGTCTCTTCCCGAGATGGCCACCACGCCTGAGTCTCATCCTGAAATGGCCACCTTGCCTGAGTCTCGTCCTGAGATGGCCACCACGCCTGAGTCTCGTCCCGAGATGGCCACCACACCTGAGTCTCGTCCCGAGATGGCCACCACGCCTGAGTCTCGTCCCGAGATGGCCACCACGCCTGAATCTCGTCCCGAGTTGGGCACCACGTCTGAGTCTCATCCCGAGATGGGCACCACGCCTGAGTCTCGTCCCGAGATGGGCACCACGCCTGAGTCTCGTCCCGAGATGGCCACCACGCCTGAGTCTCTTCCCGAGATGGCCACCACGCCTGAGTCTCATCCTGAAATGGCCACCACACCTTAGTCTCGTCCTGAGATGGCCACCACACCTTAGTCTCGTCCCGAGATGGCCACCACACCTGAGTCTCGTCCCGAGATGGCCACCACACCTGAGTCTCGTCCCGAGATGGCCACCACGCCTGAGTCTCGTCCCGAGATGGCCACCACGCCTGAGTCTCGTCCCGAGATGGGCACCACGCCTGAGTCTCATCCCGAGATGGCCACCACGCCTGAGTCTCGTCCCGAGATGACCACCACGCCTGAGTCTCGTCCCGAAATAGCCACCACGCCTGAGTCTCGTCTCAAGATGGCCACCACGCCTGAGTCTCGTCCCGAAATAGCCACCACGCCTGAGTCTCGTCTCAAGATGGCCACCACACCTGAGTCTCGTCCCGAGATGGGCACCACGCCTGAGTCTCGTCCCGAGATGGCCACCACGCCTGAGTCTCGTCCCGAGATGACCACCACGCCTGAGTCTCGTCCCGAAATAGCCACCACGCCTGAGTCTCGTCGCAAGATGGCCACCACGCCTGAGTCTCGTCCCGAGATGGGCACCACGCCTGAGTCTCGTCCTGAGATGGCCACCACGCCTGAGTCTCATCCCGAGATGGCCACCACACCTGAGTCTCGTCCCAAGATGGCCACCACACCTGAGTCTCGTCCCAAGATGGCCACCACGCCTGAGTCTCGTCCCGAGATGGCCACCACACCTGAGTCTCATCCTGAAATGGCCACCATCCCCATTCACACGGATCCAAAAAAACTTTGTATTCTTCTGCCAGGCCGTTAGATGGCGATGAAACACTATAGACTGAACAAGTAATATGCATGTGCATGATGTCATCGTTTTGAGAAATTTGTGTTTTTGTTGTTTACACGGAAACCGTATTCAAAAACTTGCACTTTGAAACGTTTTCAAAAGTCACCCAAAAATGCTGTTGTCGTGTAATCAAACAGGCAAATCGCACACATTTTTTTTTAACGTTTTTAGTTGAAAACGGTGTTGTGTAAACAGCCCCTAAGATTAACAAGGGAAACATAATGGTCGACAGCTGAACGTCAGCAGTAACTAAGGAGACTAGTTAGGAAATAATCAATGCTAAGCTGAACTGAAGCACAAGAAACAAACATATATAAACAAAAAGGCTAACTTTTTATGTGATATGATGAATTTTCTTAAAGCATGGCTTGCCCAATATTTCCTCAAGACAAGACTGAGGTCATTGTTTTCGGCCTAAATGAAAACTCTCAGTGTATAAGTCCAGAGTTAAAGAGTCTATCGGCTTTTAAATCCCCAGGTTCCGGAACTTGGGGTTCTTGTAGACCAGCCTTTAAAATTTGACAAACAGATCTCATGCATAATCAGTTCTGGTTTCTATCAACTTCGTCTATTGGCTAAAATCAAAGGCTTTCTCACCTCCACCCCATTCCTCTATTGTGTTGCAAGCCGTAGAGCATCCGGCTGAGTTTGCTGGTTCTTCTCATGGGGGACCGAGCATAATATCACACTTAATATCTTTCTCACACATCAAAAATAGGTTTTGTCCTACATACACACACTTATTTTTTCATTTGCGGTGGAGGACGGATGGGTGATGCTACTTTCTTCTGGGGTGGTTGAATAACAAGCAAGTGAAGTGATGTGATTTAAGAGAAGATGAAACAGTCTATAAAAGAGGTAGAAGGAGATGGTCCATCAGAAAGAGTGATAAAGAGACAGACAGTACCTACACTTGTCCATGCACGATGCAACGATACCAGTACCAAGTCCAATACAGCACGTGTGTACTTATACTCATACTGAAACCATGCAGCGTAATGTGTACAGTACCTTGTTTGTGTCCAGACATTAGAACAAAAAGAGATTTAGAGATATCAGAGATTAAAGATTTCTATGATTGATTTCTATATATTATCATTATGTTCACAACTTACTGTAAATACTGTAATTACTTTCATGAGCTCATTGTTTCTGCCTAAAATTAAAACATGTTAGCTAACTGCATGTTGCCTTTCAGTCATTCGACTTTCGACTTTATGTCAGAACTGAACTGAACGAATTAGCATCTAGCCTGAGAGTTAGTGTATAGTATTGACTCCATCCTAGCAAAGCAGGATCTACCACAGAGACCCTCCATATGTAGCGCTCCCCTAATGGTCATATGTGTGACTCCACGCGTTACCTCCCTATGGCCAGAATCGGGTATCTGTAGCGTCCATTTCCGTTTGGAATAGGCACACTTCCCCAGTGTTATCCAGTAGTCAGAGTACACTAAGTAAAACAACATATGATTTCTGTATAACATGTGGATCCCTACATTATTACAGGAAAATGTCATGTGATGATTGTGCCACTGCACAGAAGTGGTTTTAAATGTGCACAGTAGATGAAATAACAATAGCGAAATAGTGAACAGAAGCTCGTACTAAATTTTAATGTCCCCCTGTAGTCAATAATTTTATCCCTTAAAAGTCATCTTTAATCACCAAAATTACATTTTTAAAAGTTTTTCCTTTATAGCTTGAATGTAACTCTATTAACTCTATTAATTATATTTTATGACTAGGTGAAACAATCCCCTGTTTAAGACCTATAAGTGGCGATGATGCATCCATCTAACACAGATCATATAACTGATCATATAACAAAGTCATATAACTGACATCTTGGGACTTCTTTTGACCATAAGTCAACATCTGCCTTTTTAGGGTACCCTTAAACGTCGGTTAAATGATGATCCCGGGCCGTCATACAACTGACGCTTTACCTTTAACGTCGGTTAGGTGAGGTTTAGGTGTAGGTTTAGGTCTGGGGTAGGGTTAGGATCCGATAACGTCATCTAACCGACGTTTAAGGGTACCCTAAAAAGGCGGATGTTGACGTATGGTCAAAAGACGTCCCAAAACGTCAGTTATATGACGTCTTGGGATGAGACTGTGCTGATCCATCGGAGTGGTTTCCTCTCTGTGGTGGTGACAGGTTTAAGGTCTGAGTGGTAACAATGTATCCATCGGAGTGATTTCCACACTGTGGTGATGGTTTAGTGGGATGAGAATGGGGGTTATAAGCTTCATTGGGGTCATCAGGTGGGCACCCCCTGTTGGAGTCTCCCCTTTTTACCCATATACATTCACATTTATTCATTTAGCTGATGCTTTTATCCAAAGCGACTTACAATTGCTATATACGTCAGAGGTCGCACGCCTCTAGAGCAACTAGGGTTTAAGTGTCTTGCTCAGAGACACATTGGTGTCTCACAGTGGATTCGAACCCGGGTCTCTCACGGCAAAGGCATGTGTCTTACCCACTGCGCCATCACTACCCCCTAGAAAGGTAATTTTCGCTGCGAGCAGGGTCTCTATCGGCTTCTTCTGCTGCACCTGAGAGGGCTTTGATGGTTTGGCGTAGGGTTTGGCCCCACACTCGCAGTTCGTTAAGCAGCCTGATGTTTGACTTGCCCACAAAGCCTCTGCAGCCGACTTTCACTGGGCAAACCTTGGATTTCCATCCGCGTTGCTCAGCATCAGCTGCCAATTCGGTGTACTTAAGTCTCTTGCACTCAAATGCCTCCTCCACAGCAGCCTCCCAGGAAATGGTAAGCTCTATTATGTACACGATGTGGAGTGATTGGGACCACAGCACGAGGTCTGGTCTTAGGTTCGTTGTGGCAAACTCAGAAGGGAAGTAAAGCCTTTGGTTCAAATCTGCCACCAAGTTGCAGTCTCGAGCCTTTTCAAACTGGCCAACACTATCTCACGACCAATTCGTACGAATTCGACGCATGATTAAAAAGTGGCTAATTCGTAACAATTCATACGACCTCACTCGTACTAATTCGTACGATTTGTCTAAACCCACGCGATGGTTATGTTTAGGGGCGGGGTCAGGGGTAGGTCATTCGTATGAATTCATACGAATTGGCCAATTCGTAAAATATGTACGATTTAGCAAAATCGTATTAATTCGTACGAGTGAGGTCGTATGAATTGTTACGAATTAGCCACTTTTTAATCATTCGTCGAATTCGTACGACTTGGTCGTGAGATCGGGTTGAACTGGCCAATAATTGTTGTTGTATTTCCTTTGGCTGTCTTTACCCCTTCTCGAATGAACTCCCTTCCCTGGTCTACCTGCTCTGTGTCCTTGTGGGTGGCATGGTACCAATGTCCAAGACTCTTGACTGGCTTCCCTGCCACAGTTGGTATAGGCTCCTTGCCCACTAGTGATGCGCGGGTCGGCTTTTATGAAATTATTTGGCCCGCCCCAGTCCGCACCGCACCACTGTCTCTATTTTTACAACCCGCCCTGCCCTGTACCGCATCCGCGACCGTTAAAAAGACATAATGTAATTGAAAACAGCCTTTATTTCAGCCTGAAAGTGCTTGGAAACATATCGCCCTGTAAACTGGCAACAACAGACGATTATGAATATGAACCATAAATCTGGTCATATTAATAAACATTTTTAACATTTACAAAGCAGCATTTGTATTCATCTAATAGGCTAAACCATTTTTTATTACTTAGATCCCCACAAATATGTCTTGACATGCAGGAAGAAGTGCCCATTTTGTGGCGCTACTGTTTGTATATTTTTCACACGAGTTGCACTTCAGGTAGCCGATTACTGTTGTCTCCTGCTGCAACTACCTCTGAGAACCACTCCCAAACATTAGATTTAGCAGCCTGACCTTTTTTTCATTTTAATCATGTATATTCCCGACTTCAATTTCTCCCGCACCTCGTCTTCCATCTTCACTTTTCTCCGTTGTTGTTGTTGTCGCAGCTGTCGGTGGGAGCTGCTTGGCGCGCCGCTTTCGTGACGTGTCACATGACACCAAAGTTTTGGGAACCTCACGCAAGTTACGTTGCTACGGCAATCGTATTATAACCTTATCAAATAACCTTATACAATATGAAAATAGATATTCCCAAATATTCAATATAGACTGGAAATAGGCACGCAAAAATTTAATTAAAAAAATAATAATTATTGACCCGCCCCAACACACCCCGCAGATAAAGTTACAATTTCTTTACCCGCCCCAACCCGACCCGCGGGTTACGAGTCGACCCGCGCATCACTATTGCCCACATAAAACCGCTGTTCCGACAGCTTTCCCTTGACGACTGAAATGCTCCTGGACTTGCATGGCTTTACTTTTTTAGGGGCGGCAGTGGCTCAGTGGCTCAGATACAGTTCCCCTCAGTTGCCAATCGTCTCCCACTCTTTTTTTCTCATAGGATTTTGTCCACTTGACCATTTAATATACGCAGTTCTATGAATTAGAAAATTAGCTCTGCCTCCACTAAAGTGCAATGCTTAATGTAATAAACTGAAAAGTTTTTGGAGCAAATACACTTGCTAAAAGAAAACAGAATGTGTTTGCAGGGTCAAACAAAACATGGACTGGATTTTACATTACATGGATGGATTGGACTGAATATATATTTTTCCCCTTTTCAAATTAAAGATGTTTTAATGATTTAATAGCACTGACAGTCCAGGCATTTACATTTCAGAACACGCTTCCACAAACCAAAACATCTACTTTAGAATATTTCAAACTTCATTTCCATGAGCTGATTCGTTCCAAAACTAAAATGTGGTTCCTTTGTTCCGACAACATGAATGGAATAAATAAAGTAAATAACAACTAAAACATTGCAGATATGAAATCACAGACATGTGTTGCAATGTAACAAAACGGTAACAAAGACTAAGAGGCGTACTCTGAGGTCTCCCAAATTACCTGGAGAGTACACTATAGTGGAGTTCAGGGTCAGAAAATATCTAGGGCTCTGGGCAAAAATGCCACCAAAAGTTATGAAAATGGCCCAGATATGAGTTATGTGGGGACAAAATTGTTCTCCATGGTGAAATCCATAGTTTTATTTTGTATCATTATTTGTTTAGTATTGATTTAGTACCTCTGCAGACACCATTATGACCTAAAAAAAATGATCCAACACAGAATTTTCAGAAAATCTCAACACATCTAATCTGTTGTTAAGTGCATGTTATTTTGGGGGAAACAACTAATCAAAATTCTCCTAGAAATCAAATCCAGGGCCAAAATATTGCTCCTTATTAAAAAAAGGTCAATTTATAACACTGTTATGGTTGCAATTGAACAGGTAAAGACTGCTTTACAGACTTGTAAAGTAGCCAAACACAGATAGTTATTTATATTTTTTGTAATTAGATGTATTAATTTATTTACAAAATCAATATCTAAATCACCTAACATGTTCGATTAAAAAAAAAAATCTTTGATTGACATTGATTGAAGGGGAAGTAATTAATAGTTATTAATAAAAAAAAATATGTCCAATGTATTCCAGTTGTTACATTAAAGTGTTATTTTTACCTCATTTAACCAAAGAATGTAAGTTCCTTGGTATAAATTTGTGCATTTAGTATGATTCAGTGATGTTAAAATAATATTTTTAACTTGAATAAAACTAGTACATTTAGGTGTTAACATCAGTGCATGTAAAGTGACCAAACAC
Source organism: Pimephales promelas (assembly GCF_988280905.1). Classification (NCBI taxonomy): domain Eukaryota; kingdom Metazoa; phylum Chordata; class Actinopteri; order Cypriniformes; family Leuciscidae; genus Pimephales; species Pimephales promelas. The sequence goes on from NC_142793.1 coordinate 9,198,948, forward strand.
AATGAACGCTATCCATGACAATGATTCATTCATTCAAATAAATTATTACTAGCAGACAGACTCAAAATACCTCAACTCAATGCTGCAGGTCACCCGCTCTTAAAACTCGGTATTTTTCTCTCTCGGGGCGACTGAATGGAGTGTTTTCAAAAACAGACATTACCAAAACATTCAGTTTCTTTAGCCTCTATTATCAATCCTCAGAATAACCCGTGGACTGAAAAGACCTGTATAAATTGATTTACCAAAAGTGGACAATAACAGCTGTTTTGGAAGTTCAGATAATGGATAGTGAAGGATGCATGATTGCACATGTTTAGATTGAATAAACAGACCATGAATCGAAAAGCACTATGTGGTCTGAAATGCATTAAGAATCGTTTCTGAAGCTCAGAGTGCTAGAGTTTCTCCTTTTTTGTGTTTAAGGACTTTAATTTTGATATGTATTTTCTGTTCCAATTGCTCCATTGTTTCACCAGTTTTTAATTCCTCTTTGCTTTTGCTGTGCCCCCTTTATTCATGGTCATAGTTACCCTTGTTTGTTCCCATAGTGATTCATTTCCCTCACCTGTCCCTTGTTAGCCCATTGATATCTTGAGTATATAAATCCCAGTGTTTTCTGTGTTCATTGTCAGCTCTCGTCCTTTTTATGGCTGTAATGCTGGTGGCTTTACTGAGTTCTTGTGTTGAGCTGTGTATATTTTTGTTATTTTATTATTAAAAACTACTATCAGCATTTAGATCCATCTCTTGGTCTCAGAGTTACAATCAGCTTGAGTTTAGCCAATTCAAAACTCACCCCGACTTCAACGTGATCCGAGCCTTTGTCGTCCTGCTTGTGGAGAATCTCAAAGTAGTATCGTCTGGAGGCCATGAGACTAAAGGGGAAAGAACGAACATGGAATCTTAATGTCTTTCATTTGTAAGTCCTGTATTTGTATTATTATCATATCATATTTTATCTTATCTAATATTGTAACATCATACCATATCTTTTTATAACTTATATATTTATAACTTTTATTCTTATAATTGGAAAAATAGGTAACTTTGGAAACTCAAAAAGTACTAAATATAAAACCACACGTTTGCATGCATTTCACAATGCCTTCAACCTTACACTCATAATTTATAGTCTGAGCTATTTGCTTTAAATTGCAATCAAGTCACCTTTATAAATTGTTTCAAAGCAGCTTTACAGAGATAAACAGGAAAGTAATGATCAATGAAGCAAACACAATTCAATTAAAAAAAGGAACGGATACTCAAATGGGCCACATCTGCTGTTAGACCAGCACAATTAGAGGCCTGCTTGATTTCACACCTTATTACACCTCCAAATGTGACACGTTAAAAAACATCACACAGAGGTGTGACTCGATCTGTCAATCTCCTATCAATACAGCACTCCTGTCATTTACAGAGAAAATAACAGTATTTAAACACAGCCAACATCTTTGGGGTGAGGCTCCATATTATATTTACATGCACAAATTATTTTATATTTGTTTTATTTTCGGTGCCCTGCCAATTTGAGAGATGATATTTGCAACATGAGGCTCCTGATGAGTAAATTTGCTCATGAATATTCATGAGCGTGGCTAATGCATGAGACATAATTCTGCTCAGATGCTAACGTAAATGTCTTGTTTGCTCCAGTGAGCCTATGAAATACCGAGCGCAAAGAGAAAGAGGGAGAACAGATTTGAAAAGCCAGAGAAATGAAGAAACCAACTACCTATAGCGGCTCTATAATGCAGGATTTAAATTATAACTGATAAAAAAGACCAATATAATATATAATAAATAAGCTACTTAATCATAAACACTCACCTAAAGGATTATTAGGAACACCATACTAATAGTGTGTTTGACCATCTTTTGCCTTCAGAACTGCGTTAATTATATGTGGCATTGATTCAACAAGGTGCTGAAAGCATTCTTTAGAAATGTTGGCCCATATTGATAGGATAGCATCTTGCAGTTGATGGAGATTTGTAGGATGCACATCCAGGGCACGAAGCTCCCGTTCCACCGCATCCCAAAGATGCTCTATTGGGTTGAGATCTGGTGACTGTGGGGCCATTTTAGTACAGTGAACTCATTGTCATGTTCAAGAAACCAATTTGAAATGATTTGATCTTTGTGACATGGTGCATTATCCTGCTGGAAGTAGCCATCAGAGGATGGGTACATGGTGGCCATAAAAAGGGATGGACGTGGTCAGAAACAATGCTCAGGTAGGCCGTGGCATTTAAATGATGCCCAATTGGCACTAAGGGGCCTAAAGTGTGCCAAGAAAACATCCCCCACATCATTACACCACCACCACCAGTCTGCACAGCGGTAGCAAGGCATGATGGATCCATGTTCTCATTCTGTTTACGCCAAATTCTGACTCTACCATCTGAATGTCTGAACAGAAATCGAGACTCATCAGACCAGGCAACATTTTTCCAGTCTTCAACTGTCTAATTTTGGTGAGCTCTTGCAAATTGTAGCCTCTTTTTTCTATTTGTAGTGGAGATGAGTGGTACCCGGTGGGGTCTTCTGCTGTTGTAGCCCATCCGCCTTTTGTGGCTTCACAAATGCTTTGCTGAATACCTCGGTTGTAACGAGTGGTTATTTCAGTTAAAGTTGCCCTTCTATCAGCTTGAATCAGTCGGCCCATTCTCCTCTGACCTCCAGCATCAACAAGGCATTTTCGCCCACAGGACTGCCGCATACTGGATGTTTTTCCCTTTTCACACCATTCTTTGTAAACCCTAGAAATGGTTATGAGTGAAAATACCAGTAACTGAGCAGATTGTGAAATACTCAGACAGGCCCGTCTGGCACCAACAACCATGCCACGCTCAAAAATGCTTAAATCACCTTTCTTTCCCATTCTGACATTCAGTTTGGAGTTCAGGAGATTGCCTTGACCAGGACCACACCCCTAAATGCATTGATAAGAAATTTAACAGGTGTTCCCAATAATCCTTTAGGTGTGAGTGTGTTATATATATATATATATATATATAATGAATATGTGTCAGACAATGGTTGAATGTGAAGTAATGTACTGTAAAACTAGTGAAAGAAAGGAAACCATTTAAAACGAATGGAATTGAAGAGACGGAGAGACAAAAAAGAGAAACCTCTAAAGCATGTGAATGAACGAGAAATACAGGAAGTGTGATAAAGTCTGCGTTAAAAGTAGAAAATAGACCCTCTCAGTGGGAATCCGTAAAATTCTCAAGAGCGTGAGTGGGCCGAAAGCTCTCAGATTGAGAATTACGGTCAGAGGATGGTGTCGGTGGCAGTGCAATTTCCTCAACTTCACACCGACTGATTCGCTCTGCCCGTCTTATATTCCACACTACAATCAATCACAGCAGGTGTGCCGGCTTCGTGCCAAAACAAAGAGGACCTTCATAACGTGGAATGGGATGCAGGAAATAGGAAGACCTTTCACTCCTCAGTTCAGAAACCTATAGTGAGCTTCCCAGCTAGGCAACATTTTTAGGCCTTTAAAGATGAACTGAACTGAAATTTGAAAAAAGGTGACATAACAGATGTATTTTATTAATTATCATTGGTACAATTTTTAAAATGGCATAATTTGTTAAAAGGGATAAAATGGTACATTGAAAGTGTTGTTTTTGTTACACGGGCGCCGCCATGTTGGATTTCAACATTCGACTACGTCACTGGCATGGTAAGCCACTCCGCTGCCTACCCGCACCAGCAGAACAGCTGTAGCTTGTAAACAGTCTGAGGCGCGCTGACATGGCTGAAGAAACAGAATTTTTAGCGACACACTATCTAGAGATATGTACTTTCGTCAATGAGTACATGAAACGTCTGACAATGTCTGCATTAAATGTTTTATTTACACAAGTTACAAGTTCAACACATCACGTTAACGTTACTCGAATCCTTGATATTCGGCTGAGGGGAAAAGATTCCTGATATATAGTTCACGGTAAAGGATGGGATTCTCCTTTCTAAATGCACCCTCGCCCATAGAGTGAACTGCCAGTACGCTGTTAATCTAAACAGTCTGAGAAAAGTCTGAGAAAACAAGTTAGCCCAGCCTAGTCGCCTATTCGTAAAATACCCTGCTACTGATGGGGCGCTCGCGTCTCAGCTCGGACATCCATTAGAGACAGCATAGCCTCCCCCAACACGTTTCTCTCACCGAACAGCATCCGAAATGAACGGTGCATGGTGATGCATTTTTCGCCGATCAATAAATGTTCCAGGTTGACCTCTCTGCAAAAGATCGACTCCTGTGCAGTATGCATACTCCACAGCGCTCGCGCCCACACTCACTTCTCCCCAAACGATCCTGTACTGTAAGTGAAGCCTAAAACTGATCGTCCTCCATGTGGTGGTAGTCAGACACTACCGGCCTGTCCCTCGCGGACTCAAATGCGTAATCCATGCCGTTAAAAGTGCTCATTTTCGTCAGTGTATATAGGACCTGCAGCTGTTGTCTATGGCGCTCCGCGGGTCCTACCATGCCAGTGACGTCATCGAAATTGCCAGCGCTAACAAGCGCAATTTTGCGTTGCTTATAAAAAGCTATATTAATATTTTTTATTAAAATGTTTAGTGTAATTTACGTTTAATTGTCATAAACAACACGTTTTCATCGTCGAATTTTTTCAGTTCAGTTCATCTTTAAACCATAAAAAAAAAGTCTAAGACCAAGTTTATTATGTCTCATCCAAGACTACAGAGTAAACTGACCTAGGATGTGTTCAGTACTTCGGAAACTTGTTGCACACAATGTATTTTTAATGCTTTACACCATAGTGAACTGTTAGCTTAGCAACATGCTAAAACCATGCTGACTAAACGCACCATAACACCTTTAGAATCTCTATTAATGCATCTAAAGGGATGATAACATATGACAGTTAGGGTTAGGAAGTTAACTAATGTTCTGTTTCACAAGAATATAGTTTTTTTTTTCCCCCTCCAAGCTCCTACTTGAAAATAAATAACTTCTAGAACGTTGCTCAAAGTCGTATTTCAGACCTTTGAACTCTGGGCACATCGATTTACTTCTGCTTCCAATGAGCATAGCTTACAGAGGAGATAACTTATGTCAAACGTTTAACTGTACATAAATGTATTATACATATTTATTGTTTCACGTCAGCTGTTGCTAGTGAATGCAAGCATTTTGTGTTCACTTCTTTCTGCTTTTGCCATATAAATGACACAAAAACATGAAATGCTCTTGTTTTGTCATTGTGACATCATGTGACCATCTTGTGTAATTTGACTGGAACTCAGTTGGAAATTGGACATTTAGTCTCAGATATGATCAATTCTGACCTCTTCTCGAACGCTGGATAACTATAAGGCTGTTTTGTGATGAAACTGAAGTAGAGACAGATCTTTTATTGTGATGTACACTCGTGGTCGGTGTGGTTTTATCAATCATTGAATGTGAGCTTGCAGTTCATTTTAAAGAGTTTAAACTGAACAAATGATTGGCGAAGTCCGGCGTGAGACATCAGAGAGAAGTTATTTTATCTTAAGAAAAAATAAAATTTCCGACATTTTGATTTGAAAAAAAAAAAAACTGTAAAAAAAAATTCTTCATTAAAAATCATGCATGGACAAAAAGATCATTGAGATGCATTTTTAAAATCGATTTTCATATTTTATATTGACTATAATATGTCAGTATAAAATACTTTCGAACCTAAAAAACAGTAGTGATGCTTTCAAATTAAAATGTACATTTTTACAATTTATATACACAAGCAGTCAATAATTTTGGATCGGTGATATCTTTTGAAAAGAAGTCTCTTCTGCTCACCAAGGCTGCATTTATTTGATAAAAAAAATAATATTGTTAAATATTATGACGATTTAAAATAACTGTTTTCTATTCTAAAATATTTGTAATTTATTCCTGTAATCAAAGCTGAATTTCCAGCATAATTTCTCCAGTCTTCGTCACATGATCCTTCAGAAATCATTCTAATTTTTCTAATTTATTTATTATTCACAATTCTTTGTAGGATCGCAGTTCATTTGCTTATGAAAGAAAACGCTTGGAGTTTACTCTGAATCAGTGTGTACTGTCTCAGAGGTGTGTGTGTGCTCATTCCAGGAGATGATGAATAAAGCCACAGTCAGACTGAGAGAGAGAGAGAGAGAGAGAGAGAGAGATCGAGGACAAGCTCCTAATTGTCTGAATAATTGCAAACCCTGACTCAGTCTCTCAGTAACTGTGTCGAGTCGAGCCCAGACATGAAGATGAATGCGAGGAAGAATCTAACAACCTCATTACCGTCACACTCTACACCAACAAGATCTGTCACAAGTCATTTTACTTTACTTTGTCGAAAAGAACAACACTTCACCAATGAAAACAGCAAAATGCTTATCTGGTTAAACAATGTGGATTTAACATCAGAAGCAAGTGACAAGAGTGAAAATATATATGATATTTGAGAAACAAGCTCAAACTTCAGATTCTTCTCAAACAGAGCGGGCTAGAGTGCCTTTGTCAATAATTTAGATGTCTGATGGGTGCATTGTCTCTCTTTTGCAGGATCTAAAAAATAGCCAGGAAAACACAGAGTCTGTACTGACAGCAAAGTCAGATGGGACCATATTGCCACTGAAGTCTGACTTCAGCAGAGTAGATAGTATTTTAGTCGACATGAAATAAGTTTTACATTCTTTAATATGACATTTCTGAAAAAAATAGGATTTGATTCTATCAATTGCGAGGAAATTGGTTGGTGAAAAGTAGTCTATATAAATAAATAAATGTATATATATATATATATGCACATGTTCCAAGTTTTCAGAAATGTAATCTTTGTATTTATGTTGGATTCCAAAACATTTTTTAATAGTTTTAAAGAACCACAGAGAGATTTTTTTTGCTCTAAAAATATGATGAAATGTGATGAAACCATCAAAAGTAATGACATATTTTCTTTAAATGATGTATCTTGATCATCATCATGAAAAAAAACAAGATTAAAAAAAATCCCAGAAAATGTTCAAATATTATGAAAAATTAAACCATAGTTTTCATTAGGTTTGTGAAGGTTTTTTTTAAGAGATTATATTTTTCTGCATGTTTTTGCATAATGTTTTGTATGACTTTGATTTGTCAGACAAACTATTTAAGGTTTTCTTGGCAATCATTTAATTAATTTATTGAGGCTTTTCATTGTAATAACTGTATTACCCTGTCATGACATTTCTGACTTCATGGCCACTGGAAAAAAAAAAATCTCAAAAGTTAATTTGTGAAATTAATTTTAAATATATTTTTAAACTAAATTAAAATAAAGGGACTGGTGACATCAGTCCAATAAGGAAAGTCAAGCACGATTTTGACATAAGATGGTGAAATAAATCTTTATTTTTTTGTATTATTTGGAACAATGTTTGATGATAACTGAATCTTACAAACATATATGAAGAAATGAAATATCGTCCATTTTTATATCACATTGACTTGAAACAAACTGAAAGCGAGACTATTGAGCGACAGCTTAATTTAGGCTAAATCTGCAGCCCTGTTTGCAAAGCTTTTGATTCGTAAAGTGATCTGGCAGACCTATACGATAACACTGTAGGCCCACAGTATGTACGCTTCATCTAAAGATGAAGGAAAATTGAGTGTGACTTGAATCGAAGACTTTTAAACATGAGTCGTAGCTGCAGTGTTGATACCCTTGACTTTGACTTCATCGTGCTAATGAACTCCACAAAGTCCCGGGCAGCGGCAGTATCATTAAGATTCACACAGTTTCAGCTCTGTGTATTTGTAGCATGCCGTATTAGTGTGAAGTGCACGGTTTCTGGGATCTCAGCCACTTCACAGCAGACGTCAGGCGAACGTCTCGAGAGGGAGTAGGAGTTCAGAATCCAAGGGGCATCAGTTATCATCAATTGACTGCCCTACTGTTTAAACTTAAAGGGATAGTTCACCCAATAATTACTCACGCTTATGTCATTCCAAACCTGTAAGACTTTTGTTCATCTTTCAGAACAGCAACGCAACTACAACTTTGACGCTTCAAAAAGTTCATAAAGCGATCGTTAAACGAGTCAATTCGTTCATTTCATTCATTGAATGAACCAATTGACATGAAAAAAGATTTGTTCATTTTGATGAACGAGTTCGAACAGGAGAGTCACGAACGCACATCACAGAACAGAGCAAGGCGAGCATTTGAGCTTATAAAACTTAAAATTTGTTGTTGTTTTTTTTTAAATGAGTGACCGTTTTGCTTGATAAGACCCTTATTCATCGTCTGGAATTGTTTAAAGCCCTTTGAACAGTTTGCAGTTTGCACTGAAACTGTCCGTTGGACCGTGAACCATTTGGTTCCCATTGAAGTCCATTATATGGTGAAAAATCCTGGAATGTTTTCTTCAAAAACCTTAATTTATTTTCGACTGAAGAAAGAAAGACGTGGGGGTGAGTAAATTATCAGCAAAAGTTTTTTTGTTTTTTTTTAAAGTGAACTACTTCTTTAACAACAGAGGCAACAACTATAACAATAACTATGTATATTGTCCTAATTCTATGGGAATATGTAGGTCCACATTACAACTAATGATAATAGCGCAGTATAAACATAACATTGGAATCTATAAAAACATTGACAACCAATCCTAATCCACCTGAGTTTAAAGAGCGTGCGCATTTAAAGAAGCAGACAACATCTGCACGTGCTAATAAACTGACCGTTATCATCAGTCGGTGTGGATGTTAATATAGTTATCTTTACAGTTATCGATCCTGTTGTGAACAGGCCTTTAATCTGTCTGAAACATTTTACAACATCAGCAGGGAGAGAATGTCTTTAATGTTCCACCAAAATGGACACTAAAATTTAGTACCCAAATAAATCACATTTAAATCACCTGAATCGAATTGAGAGCTTGCGAATCAAATGCAAACTGGAAATATTGTTTTCCATCCTGACGTTGCAGGTTTTCCAGGCAAAAATGACACAGCACTTTTGTGTAAATGCCAGATCCCTTATTAATTCTTGAATATGCCAGCCTCTCTATCTATGTGGTTAAAGGGCAGAAACAGATCGGCTGCATCTAGGAGTGAGTCACATCCAGTGGAACACATCTCTGCATCCTCCCTCCGGTCTTTGCCTTTCCACAAGCATTAGGCCACCTGGTCTTCCCACACACCATCATTATCCAATCTCATAAGCAGGACTAATCTAATGGAAGGCCCATCAGAGACGCCATCCTCGACTCCAACTTTTACTTTAAGCATGCAAGGAAAAATTCTACAAATTGAAATAACCCTCAAAATACTTTTATAAAGGCCAATGTTAAAACTTCATCTAAATAAAAACAAATATAACAACAAAAACTATTATCTATCTTTTTACCTGTATTGTAAACATGAATTTATGAACCACAACATTATCATTTACAGTATGAAAAATGGTTATTCATTTTGAGATTCAGAAAAGATAATGTGTGCAAGATTACAATAGTTTTGTAAAATGATGGATAAAAAACAAATAATTAATGCACATTACTCTCAATAATCAGTTCGGTAACACTTTATAATAACTACACGCTAATAATCATTAGTTAAGCATGAGTAAACCATTAATTCATCATTCATAAAGCATAAATAGACATTAATAAGCAGTTCAAAAATACAGCTATAAATGCTTTCTTCTTGATTTAAAAGCATATCTATAATTTGTTTAATAATTGTATTTTCATCCTTTATTAATGATCAATTTATCATTTCTAAATGAAGAATTGCATTTTTTATGAACCAGTTATTTAAGAGTTTTCAGTGGTTCATACGATTACTTAGAGCGAGTAAGTAAATGATTAATAAACTATTTAAATGTACATTCATAAATCTTATTATTCAGACATATAGTGATGGTTACTTAATGTGTTAATAAATGCTTTATTAACATGTATTAATGCTGTAATTAAGGGTTAATTTGGGTAGTTATAAAGCATTTAGTAGTGGTCAGTTAACTATGTTCGTGAGCTCATCTAAAGTGAGGACTAGTCATGCCTTGTAAAGCATTTTTAAAGGCTGTTAAATATTTCTATGTTCTGTATCACTGCGTTGTGTTTGTTACTTTTTACTGTTTAGAAGATTGACAAGTCTTTAAATCACCTTTATAAATGCTTTACAAAGCATGAATAGTCCTCACTTTAGATTAGGTCACAAAATAGTTAACTGACCACTACTAAATGCTTTATAACTACCTGTATTTACTACATTTACTTACACTTATTAAGTGATCTTATGAATGACTGACAACTCTTAAACAACTGGTTTGTAAATAATGCTATACTTCATTTAGAAATGATTAATTGATCATTAACAAAGTATGAAAATACAATTATTAAACGCATTATAGATATGCTTATAAATCAAGAAAAAAGCATGTATAGCTATATTTATAAACTGCATATTAATGTCTATTAATGTTTTATAAATGATGAATTAACTTTTTACTCATGCTTAACTAATGATTAATAGCGTGCAGTTATTACAAAGTGTTACCATTAGTTCTTTTTAGTGAATTAAACAAAGCGAGAAGAGTGTAGACTGATTCACAAACAAAATGAATCTTATGAGCCAGTACTTTTAGTGAATCAAAAACATATAAAATGACCAGTGTAGAGTAGATTGATTCCTGAAACAAATGACTCTTATGAATCTGTTCTTTCAGTGAATCAAAAACATACAACACAACCAGTGTAGAGTAGATTTATTCCTGAAACAAATGACTCTTAAGAATCTGTTCTTTCAGTGAATCAAAAACATACAACACAACCGGTGTAGAGTAGATTGATTCCTGAAACAAATGACTCTTATGAATCTGTTCTTTCAGTGAATCAAAAACATACAACACAACTAGTGTAGATTAGATTTATTCCTGAAACAAGTGACTCTTATAAATCTGTTCTTTCAGTGAATCAAAAACATACAACACAACCAGTGTAGAGTAGATTGATTCCTGAAACAAATGACTCTTAAGAATCTGTTCTTTCAGTGAATCAAAAACATACAACAACAACCGGTGTAGAGTAGATTTATTCCTGAAACAAATTACTCTTATGAATCTGTTCTTTCAGTGAATCAAAAACATACAACACAACCAGTGTAGAGTAGATTGATTCCTGAAACAAATGACTCTTAAGAATCTGTTCTTTCAGTGAATCAAAAACATACAACAACAACCGGTGTAGAGTAGATTTATTCCTGAAACAAATGACTCTTATGAATCTGTTCTTTCAGTGAATCAAAAACATACAACACAACCGGTGTAGAGTAGATTGATTCCTGAAACAAGTGACTCTTATAAATCTGTTCTTTCAGTGAATCAAAAACATACAACACAACCAGTGTAGAGTAGATTGATTCCTGAAACAAATGACTCTTAAGAATCTGTTCTTTCAGTGAATCAAAAACATACAACAACAACCGGTGTAGAGTAGATTGATTCCTGAAACAAATGACTCTTATGAATCTGTTCTTTCAGTGAATCAAAAACATACAACACAACTAGTGTAGATTAGATTTATTCCTGAAACAAGTGACTCTTATAAATCTGTTCTTTCAGTGAATCAAAAACATACAACACAACCAGTGTAGAGTAGATTGATTCCTGAAACAAATGACTCTTATGAATCTGTTCTTTCAGTGAATCAAAAACATACAACACAACTAGTGTAGATTAGATTTATTCCTGAAACAAGTGACTCTTATGAATCTGTTCTTTCAGTGAATCAAAAACATACAACACAACCAGTGTAGAGTAGATTGATTCCTGAAACAAATGACTCTTAAGAATCTGTTCTTTCAGTGAATCAAAAACATACAACACAACCGGTGGAGAGTAGATTGATTCCTGAAACAAATGACTCTTATGAATCTGTTCTTTCAGTGAATCAAAAACATACAACACCAGTGTAGACTAGATTGATTCCTGAAACAAATGACTCGCATGAATCTGTTCTTTCAATGAATCAAAAACATACAACACAACCAGTGTAGAGTAGATTTATTCCTGAAACAAATGACTCTTATGAATCTGTTCTTTCAGTGAATCAAAAACATACAACACAACCAGTGTAGAGTAGATTTATTCCTGAAACAAATGACTCTTATGAATCTGTTCTTTCAGTGAATCAAAAACATACAACACAACCGGTGTAGATTAGATTTATTCCTGAAACAAATGACTCTTATGAATCTGTTCTTTCAGTGAATCAAAAACATACAACACAACTAGTGTAGATTAGATTTATTCCTGAAACAAATGACTCTTATGAATCTGTTCTTTCAGTGAATCAAAAACATACAACACAACCAGAGTAGAGTAGATTGATTCCTGAAACAAGTGACTCTTATGAATCTGTTCTTTCAGTGAATCAAAAACATACAACACAACCAGTGTAGAGTAGATTGATTCCTGAAACAAGTGACACTTATGAATCTGTTCTTTCAGTGAATCAAAAACATACAACACAACCAGTGTAGAGTAGATTTATTCCTGAAACAAATGACTCTTATAAATCTGTTCTTTCAGTGAATCAAAAACATACAACACAACCGGTGTAGATTAGATTTATTCCTGAAACAAATGACTCTCATGAATCTGTTCTTTCAGTGAATCAAAAACATACAACCTAACCAGAGTAGAGTAGATTGATTCCTGAAACAAGTGACTCTTATGAATCTGTTCTTTCAGTGAATCAAAAACATACAACACAACCAGAGTAGAGTAGATTGATTCCTGAAACAAGTGACTCTTATGAATCTGTTCTTTCAGTGAATCAAAAACATACAACACAACCAGTGTAGAGTAGATTGATTCGTGAAACAAGTGACTCTTATGAATCTGTTCTTTCAGTGAATCAAAAACATACAACACAACCAGTGTAGAGTAGATTGATTCGTGAAACAAATGACTTTTATGAATCTGTTCTTTCAGTGAATCAAAAACATACAACACAACCAGTGTAGAGTAGATTGATTCCTGAAACAAATGACTCTTATGAATCTGTTCTTTCAGTGAATCAAAAACATACAACACAACCAGTGTAGAGTAGATTGATTCCTGAAACAAATGACTCTTATGAATCTGTTCTTTCAGTGAATCAAAAACACAAAACACAACCAGTGTAGAGTAGATTGATTCCTGAAACAAATGACTCTTATGAATCTGTTCTTTCAGTGAATCAAAAACATACAACACAACCAGTGTAGAGTAGATTGATTCCTGAAACAAATGACTCTTATGAATCTGTTCTTTCAGTGAATCAAAAACACAAAACACAACCAGTGTAGAGTAGATTGATTCCTGAAACAAATTACTCTTATGAATCTGTTCTTTCAGTGAATCAAAAACACAAAACACAACCAGTGTAGAGTAGATTGATTCCTGAAACAAGTGACTCTTATGAATCTGTTCTTTCAGTGAATCAAAAACATACAACACAACCAGTGTAGATTAGATTGATTCCTGAAACAAATGACTCTTATGAATCTGTTCTTTCAGTGAATCAAAAACATACAACACAACCAGTGTAGAGTAGATTGATTCCTGAAACAAATGACTGTTATGAATCTGTTCTTTCAGTGAATCAAAAACACAAAACACAACCAGTGTAGAGTAGATTGATTCCTGAAACAAATGACTCTTATGAATCTGTTCTTTCAGTGAATCAAAAACATACAACACAACCAGTGTAGAGTAGATTGATTCCTGAAACAAATGACTGTTATGAATCTGTTCTTTCAGTGAATCAAAAACACAAAACACAACCAGTGTAGAGTAGATTGATTCCTGAAACAAACGACTCTTATGAATCTGTTCTTTCAGTGAATCAAAAACATACAACACAACCAGTGTAGAGTAGATTGATTCCTGAAACAAATGACTCTAATAAATCTGTTCTTTCAGTGAATCAAAAACATACAAGACAACCAGTGTACAGTAACATATTGTAACATGTTAATCTCCATGTTGTAATAACAACAGTTGTGTTGTGAACACAGAAAGTAAATATAATTTTTTTTTTTTCCCCAAAAAAATGTCTTGATTTAAAAGCAGGTTGGAGTAAAAATCGGCACTCAGCTCAACTCTAACCAGGCGAGTGCGCTCTGAATGGATGCCAGTGGACAAGTCTGTCTTTTCTTGCATTGGCTAGATGTGCCGTTAGATAAGATGCTTTATCTAATCAATGCTTTGTAAGGATGGAAAAGACTCCTGTCTGCTTCTACAGGATGAACTATCCTGCTTGAAAAGCAAAGTGCCTAACCTCCGATCAATACACATCATTTTCCTTCTCTTTCTCTATTCCTCAAACTCAATAATAGCATTGATTTGTGATCACGGTAATCATGATGAATGGCGTTATGAAAAGTCTTAACAATTCCTACAGACTTAGCTTCGTTTCCTACAGACAATTCCTAACGTTAGCTTCTAGCTGCATTGCACATCATAAAGCAACGATTACAAAAAAAAGTCCACTTACATAATTCTACGTGCTTAGGAGGTGTTTTTAGACGAGCATGTTAAGTTGACGAAGAGACGAATCACAGCTACTTCAGAGAACAGCACTATAGGAACCACCAGTGATGTAAGTGTATGCTGATTGGTCGAATACAGGCGAAAAACTGTATATTATCAACTCCAGAAGCTAGCTCTACACTGTAAAAAATATCCGTGATTTTAACAGTAAAAGACTGTAAAAATGCTACAGTGCAAAACTGTTAATTGGTTAACAGAAAGTTTCCGTACTTTATACGGTAAATAACTGTGATATAATTTTACAGTAAAATACAGTTAAATTTACAGTTTTTGAAAGTGAAAAAGAACAAATCGTTGTATAATTTACAGTGAAAAACCGTAAATTTACATTCCCACAATTCCCTGTGTGACACTTCACATTTGATGTATTTTTGTTGAAATAACTATAGTTCCTCATAATTTTATTGTTTTTTTTTTCTAATCAGTTATGTACATTAGGGTTTTATGTTACAATTAATGTTGTTAAATTAATGTTTATTGCATTTTTTAATTTCATGTGTGTTACCATGATGGGTTTTAATGTTTGTGTGAATGACACTGTGCAGCTTCTTTATATAAGTATTACTTAAATAAGTAATCACTTATTATGAGCTGTGATGATTGATGGTTGTCAGTGTATTACAATGGCCTAAAACAGATATCAATAAGTTGGTAAATAAACATTTTATCAGAAAATAAAATACGGTTTATTAGTGTAAATTTTAAGTTAAGTCTGTAAAACCATTAACGTTCCTACCGTATTTTTAACGGTAAAGTTCTGGTAACCACAGCTGCTGTTTTGTTTACCGTAAAATTTACGGTTCATTTTTTACAGTGTACGAACATGGAAAACAATTATAGATGGATCTCTCAACCTTTACACTAAGGATAAAAGTATTAATTATGCCTCTACAAATATTTATAATTATAACGAGTTATAATTGATTACTCCTATTTCACTTGAGCTAATTTTTACAGTTAGCTGCCAATGTGGGCAGTAGACAACATGAGCGCTCACTGTGTTTTGGAATAGGGCTTTTGAACATCAGAATTCAAGGACACAAATATAAATGCTTCCTTCTCTTTTATCTTCTTACGACTTTCTGCTTCATTAAGAGCCATCTTCGCTTTAGCCAGATACTGCCAGAAGTTGGGTACAGTTTTGAATGTGTTTTTATATCAAGTGATGGTAATATGCACAACAGCATTGAAGACGTAGTTCGCCGGGAAGTTCTGAACACGGAGATGAGACGAGGAGAAACATCAATGTGTATTTTTGATGTTGTTGTGAAGCTTATAGGATGGCAGTGAAAATGACATGGACAAAACAATGCAGCTGGTTTTATTATACTAGTAGCTGATATTCATCATATGAACTGGGTTGTTTTGTGATATCTAATCCGAGGCTAATTATGGATCTCTTTGATTAAAACAAAAGTAATTAAGACATTATTAGTGAGCACCAGTCATGGATAAGCTTTGTAATTAATAGCACACATCACAAGAGATGAACAAAGAATCCCTGGTCTTATGGCAAACATTATCAGCGAGTTTATTATAATAAAAGCCTCATGTTAGCAAATTTACTTTTAATCATCTCAAAATTTGTTCAGTGTTTTGGTCTTGCCCCCTCTGTAGACTTTCTTAAACATCTCTTGTCTTCATAAAAATAAAAGAAAAATATCGGATGGTGATATCGGAGGGTTAAATGCTGTGTTTCTATTCAGGTCTGGGATCATAGCGTCATTCCCGAGGGTGCACTTCCTCCATCCAGCCCCACGCCAAGGGCAGGAATAGGTGAAAGACTTACACGCAAGAACACTTGATGAATAATGCAGAAAAATCAAATGCTCTTTAGTGACTCACAGCCAACGGTCAGGAGCAGGTGAGGTGTGCCAGAGGTACTGTTGTGCGTTTGTGTTTCTATATACAATATATCATTTACAGACTTTCAGTAGTTTGCAATCAACAAATCAAACAAAAGTAGTTGAAATAGTTCAGCAAAACTGTGATTTTTAAGTGGTTTCCCCAAATTCAGCTTAAAATGCAACTTTTAAAAGTACAATATGCAGGATTTTTCGCCACCAGGGGTCGCTAACCTCTTACAATAACAAAGGTGTATTAAGCAGAATTATGGATCCTGTCGTCTAACACAGTCTCATCCCAAAAAGTCATATAACTGACGTCTTGGGACCTCTTTTGACCATACGTCAATATCCGCCTTTTTAGGGCCCCCTTAAACGTCGGTAGATGGCGATCCCGGGCCGTCATACAACTGACGCTTTACCTTTAACGTCAGTTAGGTGACGGGTTAGGTTTAGGGTTAGGTCTGGGGTAGAGTTAGGATCCCATAACCTCATCTACCGACGTTTAAGGGGGCCCTAAAAAGGCGAATATTGACGTATGGTCAAAAGACGTCCCAAAACGTCAGTTATATGACGTCTTGGGATGAGACCGGGTTGTGTCGTCAGGCTGATGGATCTTTTATGGATGAGTGAATACATTGATGTGTTTAACATGATTGCTAGACGTATACCAGCGCCACACGCAACGCGAGTCACGTGGATATAAAGGAATAAGGACATTTCATTCTACCGAATTACACGCAAGAGCTGAATTAACACTCACACAGGTAAGTTCATTAGAGGAATTAAACTTGAGGTAACACAACGCTGTTTCACTTGCTCTAACAGATTCACTATCACACTAAACGGCATTTGTGGGTGGAATGTTGTTAGTTAGGTTGTTTGTTGGCTGTATGAGACTAAGAACGTTAAGCTAGATCAATATTAGAAAAATATACAGATCATATTCTAACATTTCATCATGTTGAACTACATTGATTAGTTTTGTGTATATTTGCTCACCTGTCTAATGAAGTACATGCAATAGAGGTCTTCACGGGTCCACTTGGATCCGAAAACGCGAAGTCCGACCCGAGACCCGAGCGGGTTCGGGTCCAAAACTCCAACGAGTGTCTCGGACACGGGTCAGGTTCGGTATTACGTAGTGGCCACTCGTGAAAAGTCCTCTTACCGGCTCCCGCTTCCTCGCTCTCCCCCTCCCTCTTATTTCCGTCAATGCAGCCAACGTGACATGCGACAAAGCGGGAGCCGGAAAGAGGACTTTTCACGAGTGAAGGTATTATTGCGCCAAGTTGAAGTGCTCTAAAGCACTTTTTATAGTATTCCGCCATACAATATAGTCATCAATTTTAAACGCTTAGAAAAACACAACGTTTTATTTTGTGTCACCAGCCTAGGTCGAGTTACACTAATCGAGTAACTGTGTTTAAATAGGGAAAACGAGGAAGTGTTTGGTCGCTTCTCTTTTGGGCCCATATTTAATGCACTGGGCTAAGCTAAGTGCTAACATAGTTTTGCGGCAATACAGAGCGATAGAGTGCACGCACTGAGACGAGAGAGGTATGCATCAGCTCGTCTTAGTTAAGGGAATAACATAGTTTAATATGAAAACCCGGTGCAGTATCCCTTTAAGTTCTAACACGATGTACAATTTAATTTGGCATAAAAGGTCCCCTTACATGTATTAAAAATCTTACCGACCCCAAAATTTAGAATGGCAGTGAACATTTATAAAAATTTACAAGAAATACAAGAATATAAGACATTATATGTATTAAAGGAGTAGTTCACTTTTGAAAAAACTTTTGCTGATAATTTACTCACCCCCATGTCATCCAAGATGTCCATGTCTTTCTTTCCTCAGTCGAAAAGAAATTAAGGTTTTTGATGAAAACATTCCAGGATTTTTCTCCATATAATGGACTTCAATGGGAACCAGACGGTCCAAGGTCCAAACGACAGTTAATAACAGTTTCAGATGCAGCTTCAAATGTCTTTAAACGACACCAGACAATGAATAAGGGTCTTATCATGCGAAACGATCGGTTATTTCAAAACTTATTCCAAAAATGTAGCTTTTCTAAGGACAAATGCTAGCCTTGCTATATTCTGTGAGGCGCGTTTGTAACGTCACGTAATACGTAATTACGTTCAAAAGGTCACGGGCGGCGTAGCCGGAAGTACAGAATCAAAATCGTCCGACATCGTTGTTTTACCTTTTAATTAATTTTTTTGTAAACGGCGTTTGAGTTAGTTTGCACGTTCAACCTATGCGTTCAACTTGTAAACACTGACTCTGTACTTACGTGCCCGTGACCTTTTGAACGTAATTGCGTATTACGTGACGTTACAAACGCGCCTCACAGAATATAGCAAGGCTAGCATTTGTCCTTAGAAAAGCTACATTTTTGGAATAAGTTTTGAAATAACCGATCGTTTCGCATGATAAGACCCTTATTCATCGTCTGGTGTCGTTTAAAGACATTTGAAGCTGCATCTGAAACTGTTATTAACTGTCTTTTCAACCTTGGACTGTCTGGTTCCCATGTAAGTCCATTATATGGAGAAAAATCCTGGAATGTTTTAATCAAAAACCTTAATTTCTTTTCGACTGAGGAAAGAAAGACATGGACATCTTGGATGACATGGGGGTGAGTAAATTATCAGCAAAAGTTTTTTCAAAAGTGAACTACTCCTTTAACAGTTACAGAGATATTGAATCAGTGTCAAACACTGGATTTATTGAAGATTAGATAGTAGGGCTGTTTTTGTATTTTTTATTTATTTATATGAAAACACCTATATGGCACCCAGATGTCTAATATCCAGTACTTTCACAAATTGAAATGGAATTCATAGATATAAAGGCTTAAAATAAATCATCTAGGCAGAGCATTATCTACTAGAGAATAAATCTAAAAAGGTGCCTCTGTGGTTACTATCTATACACTCAGGTTCATGAAATGAGGTCGGATTAGTTTATACATTATTAAATACACTCAAGATAAAGGCCAGGCTATGGATCACTTTACAGCCATATGGAAACAAACCCACTGCTAATTCCAGCAGATCCATTTGAAGCCATTATTAATGGGGCATTAGTGCAGAGTGCCGAATTAAAATGGTTTGCTGGATGTAGAGGGCTTTTTATGGAAATACTAGAAATACGATATGCTAATCGACCGCTCATTCACTGCTGATTTGAAGCGGAAAAGGTGTTTCTATCTTAGAAGCGACAGCTCTTTCTTCGCCGTGATATTTAAATCACAGAAGTTGTATGGCTGTAAATGATGTGAGTGCTTTGAGAGGAGAAGAGAAAGGCAATCATTAAATGCCCGATCAGATAAAGGCCGGCAATTTCCTCCAATTACCAACCCAATCAACACCATCAGGGGTAAAATAACTGCATCAATAGCCACGAGTGAGGGCGGTTTGTTTACAGTGGAGGAATTGAGGCCCTCGATTGGACAATAAAACGTGCAACAGAAATACACAGCATATAAATTACTGTACTATGAACACAATTTACACAATATACCGAAGTTTGCTTTGCAATCTCCAACAATGCAATGCTATGGACACAGGGAAATTACAGCAAAGGACATGGAAGACATAGATGCTGTGTTTGGAATAGCATACTAAGATGTTTACAGTATGTACTTACTGCACAGATTTGGATGCCTGAGACCTGAACTTGGTAAACTCTCCTGGTGCAGTCCACTCAGATCCCAGCTGAAACAGAGCAAACCCACAAGTTGTTAATGTTGTAATGTAATTACAGTGCAATTAATGTTGGGCAATTACGGTGGCTGGTGGGCATTTTGGGGGCACCTTAATCAAAAGTGCCCCTCTGAAAAATTATCCACAATAATATTGAGGTAAAAAAACAAAAAAACAAATTGCATTTGAATTATAAGTAAAATTACAACAAAACAGTAACGAATCACTCAAAATCCATCCATCCATTCATTATGTGTAATCGTCTAGGCAGAGCATTATCTACTTGAGAATAAATCTAAAAGGTATATCTGTGATTACTGTCCATCCATCCATCCATCCATCCACCAATCCATAAATCAATCTATCTATCCATCCATCCATCAATCCATCAATCCATTCATCAATCAATCCATCAATCCATCCATCAATCCATTCATCAATCAATCCATCAATCAATCCATCCATCAATCCATCCATCCACCAATCCATCAATTCATCCATCAATCCATCAATTCATCCATCAATCCATCCATCAATCAGTCCATCCATCAATCCATCAATCCATCCATCCATCAATCCATCAATTCATCCATCAATCAATCAATCCATCCATCAATCCATCCATCCACCAATCCATCAATTCATCCGTCAATCCATCAATTCATCCATCAATCCATCCATCAATCAGTCCATCCATCCATCCATCCATCCATCCATCCATCCATCCATCAATCCATCCATCCATCAATCCATCAATTCATCCATCAATCAATCAATCAATCCATCCATCAATCCATTCATCAATCCATCCATCCATCCATCAATCCATCAATCAATCCATCCATCAATGAATCCATACATCCATCCATCCATCAATCCGTCCATCAATCCGTCCATCAATCCATCCATCAATCAATCAATCCATCCATCAATCAATCCATCCATCCATCCATCCATCCATCCATCCATCCATCCATCAATCCATTCATCAATCCATCCATCAATCCATCCATCCATCCATCCATCCATCCATCCATCCATCCATCCATCAATGCGTCCATCAATCCATCCATCCATCAATCAATCAATCCATCAATCAATCCATCCATGAATCCATTCATCAATCAAATCATCCATCCATCCATCCATCAATCCATCCATCAATCAATCCATACATCCATCCATCCATCAATCAATCCATCCATCCATCCATCCATCCATCCATCAATCCATCCATCAATCCGTCCATCAATCCGTCCATCAATCCATCCATCAATCAATCAATCCATCAATCAATCCATCCATCAATTCATCCATCAACCAACCAATAAATACGTTTGGGTTAAGTTTTTTTTTTAATTACTTTTTAAAATCACTTAATTTCATCCAAAACATCTTACCAACCCCAAACCTTTGAATACTAGTGATTATTTTACCATTTTCAAAGTTTTGAGGAGTTGTACCACATGACAAATCACAGCCTGACGAATCTTGCCTCGTCATAAAAAGGTCAAAATTACAAAAGGGTATTCAAGGGTCCTCTCCGTGACATCATATCCTGTTTCTTTGCTTTTATATACACCAAAGGCAAATTTCTCGCATTTTAAATAAATGCTCTATTTTGGATGTGAAAAGTTTATTTATTCTGATTTTATAATATAATAAAACCTTTCATCTTGAAATATCAAGGACATTATAAATCCTCATACTATAACCCCTTTAAAACACTTTGAGGGATTTGTGTTTTCCTCCAATAAACCTTAATAATAACCCTTCTCACATTATATAATCCAAAGCATCCCTCTCTTGACCCGCAGGGCAACTGCAGCGATTTCCACACCAACCCTCAGTAACTAATGAGTGCTCTTAGAGCAGTGATCCAGAATGAAATCTTTCATCTCTCCATCCCAGCATGCCTCCCTTTAATTGTCATGTGTGGCATCTCTCTCGCTCTGAATGCTTCTGTTCACATCGCACGTCGATGCAATGAATCATAATGCCTCCTGGATCATCCAGGATCCCTGCTGCCCTCAAAGACGCCTTTCATTCATCACACACACACGCCAACCAAAAAAAGTCCCGCTGCAGATTCTCCCACACTTGCCCCTCTTTTTACCAAAAGGAATCCGTTTACTTTCGCACACACCTTCATCAGGATCAACACACACGTGTGACTCAGCCAATGCTAATTGCCTCCGCTGCCAAACACAACTTGGCCTCTCACGGGTATTAGAGGACAAAGATGCGTTGTGTATTTGCATGTGTGTGTGTGTGTGTGTGTGTGTGTGTACGTCTGCCTTCAGAGCCGAAAGCTACAGTAAATTTCCACTTGAAGGTGACTAGAGGAAAATCTTTCAAATGCAAAGGGAAGAGAAAACATTGGGTGGAAATGTTTTGCTAGCGCCCTTTCTAGCAACAGTTGTTTTAAGTTTAATAAAAATCACAGCTTTGTAAAAAAAGAAGTTAGAACTTATTATGGAAATCATCTACTTTAAAATGATACACATGGGGCCCTATTTTAACGATCTGAAACACAATATCAAACGCGAAATGCAAGTAACTTTGTGGGCGGATCTAAAATGGGTTGGTCTGAAGAAGCTACATAACTCATAGGTGTGGTTTGGGCATAACGTGCAATAAACCAATCAGAGCGTCTTCTCACATTCCCTTTAAGAGCAGTTCTCGACGTTCTAATGGTGACTTCTATTATAGACAACGAACCGACTCGGACCTCGGATTTGACGTCACGTCCACACTTCAAGCTTTCTATTATGTTTTGCGTGTCCGAGTCGGAGAAAAAAAATGGACGCCACCCTGAAAGCTGTTATAATGGTAGCACTGGCCGAGTACCAGGCACTTACATTAAAAAAATATATATATATCATGACTACACCTTATCAAAACGCAGCCATTGAACTTGAAAATATTCACTTTATTTAATGTTTTTCATGTTAATCTTCTGTTAGCAACGCTAGCAACGTTAGTAATTGCACTCACAACAACCGATTCCCATACCTACAGGGGACGCACAATACTGCACAATAGCAGTTCCAGAAAACAAATCATCTGGAATCGTTTAAAGCCCTTTGAACAGTTTGCAGTTTGCACTGAAACTGTCTTTTGGACCTTGAACCGTTTGGTTCCCAGTAAAGTCCATTATATGGAGAAAAATCCTGCAATGTTTTCATCAAAAACCTTAATTTCTTTTCGAAGAAAGAATGACATGGACATCCTGGATGGCTACTTAGCTAGAGTGCAAAGTGTGTGTGTGCCATGATGATAATAACAAAGCGTTCGGGCGCGATACTGTGTGTTTGTGTGTAAACAAATGGAGCGCATGGACATTGCTTCTTCGTAGCTGGTTTGCGGTCGTAGCACTCTCTAGCCACTCGTTCAGGTGCTTTCTCGAGTTTTTGCAACAAACTACCGCACACATCGTTCCCGAACCACTTTTGCAATGTTGCAATTGTTATCCTCTTTGTCACTGCGATATCAGTGCTTTGTCGGCACAATGGAGCTAGCTAGCAAAACAAACCCACCCCAGCAGAACGGAAGTGGGTTGCATCGACGGGAGGAGTTAAGACGGGATAGAGTTAGGACGGGATAGAGCGGAAACGGCACCTCTTCATCGGTTCATCATTTCATTGGGCAGTTTTGATTAACATATTGTTAAATGTTAAATAGCTAATAGTTAAGATTATAAAGAGGACTTTAAGATTTGAAAAGGAGGAGAGGATTTAAACAGCAACTTGCTTAGCTACATGGTAATCATTGTAAAACATATTGTACTAAATAGATAGCACACACCACTAAAAATGGCACACACCACTAAAAAAACTATTTAAAATGACTAAAACGATGTAAAATCATTAAAATCGTTAAACGATGTAAAATCGTTAAAATGACTAAAAAACTATGTAAAATGACTAAAAACGATGTAAAAGGACTAAAAAGGGATGTAAAACGACTAAAAAAAACAATGTAAAATGAACGATGTAAATGACTAAAAATGTAAAATGACAAAAATAAACTATGTAAAATGACTAAAAACGACGTAAAAGACTAAAAACGAGGTGAAACATTGTAAAACGACTAAAAACGATGTTAAATGAACTATGTAAACGACTAAAAACGATGTAAAACGACTAAAAACGATGTAAACAACTAAAAACGATGTAAAACATTGAAAAACGACTAGACAACGATGTAAAATGAACGATGTAAAAGACTAAAAACGACTAAAAACGATGTAAACAACTAAAAACGATGTAAAACGACTAAAAACGACGTAAGACTAAAAACGAGGTGAAACATTGTAAAACGACTAAAAACGATGTTAAATGAACTATGTAAACGACTAAAAACGATGTAAAACGACTAAAAACAATGTAAACAACTAAAAACGATGTAAAACATTGAAAAACGACTAGACAACGATGTAAAATGAACGATGTAAACGACTAAAAACGACTGAAAACGATGTAAACAACTAAAAACGATGTAAAACGACTAAAAAACGATGTAAAATTAACAATGTAAACGACTAAAAACGATGTAAAACCACTAAAAATGATGGCTGCCAGGCCAGACTGATAAACTGAACACATACTGTAATACGCACGCATGACGTCACCGTTCTCACATATTCACATTTTTGTTGTAAACGATACAGTATCGTTAAAAAAGAATCCACTTTGAAACCCGTTTTCAAAAGTATGTGAGAACGGTGACGTCATGGCCCCCAGAACTAAATGATACTCGAATTACAAATCAAGCTGTCTCAGGAACCGAAACCGCTCCAAAAATAGAATTAACTGTCACGCATCATTATAGCGGCACGTTTCACGGCACGTGTGGTTAGGATTTAGCGAGGGGAAGATTTTCAGTGAATTAATTAAATATCAATCTCTTTCACTCAGAAGAACGCTATTGTTTAGCTTCAAAAGATTTTTTTTTTTTTTTATTTCTGGATGTTGACAGCCCTTCGGCCCTGGTATATTTAGCGTTTTGGGCTTGGTATAAGAAAAATAAGTCAGGTGAGTAAAAGATGACAGAATTATATTTTTTAAGTTCTGTCTGTAACACAATTTGTCAAGTCAAAGCAAGTGCAAGGGATAACCTGACAACGCCATTTTTCATCTTTCAGAGATGATATTTCTCTCCTTTATACTATTCCATCTATTTTTTTTGAGCCATGTGAACTTTCCCCCAAACACAGAATTACATTGAAGAAACTCATTTTGTCTATCTGCGACCCTGGAGTATTGAATAGATGGAATGGGGCAAACAGAGAAAATACGGGAGCAATGGAGTCACACTGACGCCAGATATTGCACTCTCTCTTTTTTGTGTCTTTCTTCACTCTCAGCTCTTTTCTTCCCACTTCTCACTCTTATTTGTCAAGCCTCAAAATCGTTGCTAAATGAACTTTCTGCCTTATTCAGACGGATCTCTTAGAGTTGAAACATTTGAGTTTCTATATTTAATCCCACAGAAACAATGTGCTTCTGTTTCTCCAGCTTGGATGGATTTCCCCATCCACAATTGTGACTGGAAAAGGTCTGTCGCATCCGTAAAGAGTCACTCGGAATTCCGGACAGGCTGCGATTCTTTTCTTAGACAAAGAGACGCCTTTCAATCGATCACGCATCTCTGTGACAGAGTATCAAGTCCTCGGCTGGCATGTGTGTGCGCCAATTCCCATCTGAGCCAGACGTAATCGATACACACTCCCTGTAAACTCACAGGCTTCTGGCTAAGGCACTAATTGTGTTTTACAAAGCCAGCGCTCCCTCACATCGTACAAATCTAAGCATGAAGAGCATGCTGGGGAATAAATCTAAATGAAATCCACCATGCAGTAACAGCAAGGCCTTCTGTTTGAGGAAATAGTCACCGCTGCTCACAATGACACAGCGACTGCCGATCAATGTACAATGAAGGGAGTGTTGATTGATATTTACACTTCACACTCTGCTGTTGTAGCCCATCCCCCTCAAGGTTGTGCGTGTTGTGGCTTCACAAATGCTTTGTTGCATACCTCGGTTGTAACGAGTGGTTATTTCAGTCAAAGTTGCTCTTCAATCAACTGCCATGTGATTGGTTGATTAGATAATTGCATTAATGAGAAATTGAACAGGTGTTCCTAATAATCCTTTAGTTTAGGTGACTGTAAATATATCTACATATATAATTTTGCGATACAAAATTGTTCAAGTAATTATAAGTATATTTAAGTATATATATAAATATAATTACACACACACACACACAATGTTAAATCTCTTACCTTTCCCACGTAGGCCAGCAGGCGTGCGTTGAGAGGACTTTCATCTGAACTCAACCAGAACTCTGAGTTATCATCAGAAGAAACTGCAAACTGAAAATCACCTGGACAAATGAGAGCGACAGACAGTGTGAGCGACAGGTAACAACGCTTGCTTCTTATCTTTGATAACGGTGTATATGTGATTGTGAGAGGATGTCATTCTGTATCTCCATGAAAAATATCTAAAAGCAATTTTTACTATTAAAACAAAAGAGCATTTACCATCCTTGTAAGGTAGAATATATCCAAATATTCTTAGGCCGTAGTTCTTCCATTTTGGAGCCACAGCCAACTTCTTCACTGTAGTTCTCGTCTGGAGAGATGAAATGTTTGAATATGAAATTAGTATGTAAAATAACATTGTGTTAGGAGAGGCCGGCGTTTCTCGATCTTTACAATGGACCTGAATCAACACCTCAGATGAACAATGACTGCTTTACAGCCAACATGAACTCTGTTTGCATCATTTAATCATTTTATCATCACTATAGAGTGTTATAAATAAAGGTGACTTGGCATTTTTAGATGGATTTTCATATATTTATATATTTTAACCCCGTGTCTGGGGTTAAAAATAATGACATTTATACAATAAAATAGTTGGGAAAAAAAGCTAATATGAATATTTAAGACATGACTAAAAGGTTCCATGTCAGTTTTAATGCCATTTCTATAAAATAATAATTATAATAATTCCTATAGTTGTGAAATCAATCACTGAGAGATAATGGTGTTAATTTATGTTCATTGTATTTCAAAATAAAATGCCTGTGTGAGTTTTGAAGCCGCTCCTGCTGTGTCTGTTCAGTCTCACCCTGCCATAAAAGCTAAACAGACACACACATCACAGTGTGTGTGAGACTAGAATCTCGGCAAAATCACAAAGACAGAAAGATGGAGATCAAGAAGTAGAGGAACAGAGAGGAGGATTTCCAGAACAGAGATACACTATTTTCACAGTTCGCGACGCGTCTGTGTGTGCTTTTACTTTCGGGTGGGTTCTGTCAGACAATTGTCTGTGATCTATAAAAACAGGACGGCCAAAAAAAGAACCAAAAAATAAATAAATCACAAGGTATAAATGTGAGGAGGTGGGAGGACTGTGTAGGGGGTCTGAACTAAACAGCACTCACAATAACAGCTCAGGAGAAGCGTAGTGTATAATTCCACCCGTTACACCCCGTAGGGGTTCAGTCGATTAAAGGGGGAGAGAAGGGCTGAGGATTTCAGACACACCTTCCAAACCCAGATCATAATCAACAGAAAGGTGCCTCTTGATCAATTAAAGGAATAATTCGGAATAATAGAATTGGAAATAAAATATTAGAATATTATTATTAAAATCAAATAAATACATTCAAAATAAATCAATAAATAGTAAATTGTGACAGAATTGGCATATGGGACCAAAATAACAGTAATCAAATGAAAAAAATTGAATGAATGAATGAATGAATGAATGAATTGATTGATTCAATGAATGAATGAACCATTCATTCATTCATTCATTCATTCATTTATTCAACCATTAATTAATTAATTCATTCATTCATTCATTAATCCATTCATTCATTCATTCATTTAACCATTCATTCATTCATTCAAACCTTCATTCATTTAACCATTCATTCATTCATTCATTCAACCATTTAACCATTTATTAATTCATTCAACCATTCATTCATTTAACCATTTATTGAATGATGAATTATGAATGAATGAATAAATTGATTGATTCAATGAATGAATGAACCATTCATTCATTCATTCATTTATTCAACCATTAATTAATTCATTCATTCATTTATTCATTCATTAATCCATTCATTCATTCATTCATTCAAACCTTCATTCATTTAACCATTCATTCATTCAACCATTTAACCATTTATTAATTCATTCAACCATTCATTCATTTAACCATTTATTGAATGATGAATTATAAATGAATGAATTAATTGATCGATTCAATGAATGAATGAACCATTCATTCATTCATTTATTCAACCATTAATTAATTATATAATTAATTAATTCATTAATCCATTCATTCGTTCATTCATTCATTCATTCAAACCTTCATTCATTTAACCATTCATTCATTCATTCAAACCTTCATTCATTTAACCATTCATTCATTCATTCAAACCTTCATTCAACCATTCATTAATTCATTCATTCAAACATTTAACCATTTATTAATTAATTCAACCATTCATTAATTTAACCATTTATTAATTCATTCAACCATTCATTCATTCATTCAACCATTAATTCGTTCAAACAATCATTTATTCATTCATTCATTCATTCATTCATTCATGCATTCATTCATTAAACCATTCATTCATTCAACCGAATTTGGCGAATTTGATATGGCTAGGTGATACCAAAATAAAAGTAATCAAATAATAATACGTCCATAATTATCAGAAATATCATTTATAATCTCATAACTTCTAAACCAACAATTAACTCGTAGATTTCGCTTGAACTAAACAAAAACATGTACACTTGAAGCATTTACATTTACACCAAAATGTACACAATTACATCAAAAAATTAAGTTCTCTCATCATTTACTCACCCATAAGTTGTTCCAAACCTGTAATAATTTCTTTCTTTTCTTTTTTTTCTGTTGAACACAAAAAAAGATATTTTGAAGAATTTTAGGAACCAAACATTTGCTGGTCCCCATTGATTTCTATGGTATAGACAAAAAAAACATACTATGGAAGTCAATGGGGACCAGCAACTGTCTGGTTACTGTCATTCTTCAAAATATCTTCCTTTATTTTCAACAGAAGAAAGAACTTCTTGCAGGTTTAGAACAATTTGAGGGCAAGTAAAAGATGACAGGATTGTCTTTTTTGGGGTGAACTGTCCCTTTAAAGATCCAATGAAACAGATCAAACACACTTTCATTACTTGCATACATTTATTTCCTGTGAACATTTCCTATGGGGTGGGCCATATCGAAGAGCTCATTCATTTTTTTATAACAGTCAATAGGTTTTAATTACATCACGGCCAAGCCATGTAACCTTATTTGCAACTTACTAAAGTGGTTGGTATTGGGGGAGGGGCATTTGTGTTTAGAGAGCATTGTGGACACACCCTGGAGTGCAAGATTAGTCATCAAGATCGATGTACATTTTAAATGCATTTATGTCCACTAAAAGATTGCATTTGTCAGTAGAACTCTAAAAATCGAATAACACTGAAGTTGTCTTCCACGAAAGAGAAATGGATTTTCCAACTGAGCGAAACATACCGTCAAGTTCTTCTAAAGAGCGATCACATAGCAGCATGTTTACCCAGCTTTCTGCTAGTATTTACTTTCCACCGTTTCCGTTACGCTTCACTGGGCTCCCCATGCAAATTCATGGCCACTGTAGAGCAAGACGTGGGCTGATGTTTTAAAATGCCTATCTGACCAAACACAACACTGTCACATTACTCGAAAACTCAATTATGTTTATCTCATATCATCCCGGCAGCTGCCGTTTAAACCAAAACAACATGCTTTCTAATATCTCTACTAAAGGTTGTCATACCAATGACTATATATGGTGCAACATAGCCCTGTTTTAGGTACATTTCCCCCTTTTAATCTGTTTCCATTTTGCTCTACATAGTCAATCATAACAGTATGCTCGATCTCATAAATCATACAAGCTAAACAGATACTCAATAATTAACGTGTTGATGTTAATAATTAACTCAGTCTTCTAAAAACAAATTGTCCTCTTTAAAGCTCAAAACTGGCCACGGGGCCAATCAAAAGTGTACAAACTGTTTCAACATTGGAATTAAAGATTCTTTTTTTTTCAATATCTCACGGCAGCTTTACTGTACATCAGTAATTCTCAGAAATTATCATTATGTACAATTTATAGAATAGATGAGCACTGATGCATTTGTCTTTAAGACCCACTGTGGTAAAAATAAAAAATAAAAGCTTTTAATGTTGTTTATTTGTCTATGGGGTGTTTTTAATATGCTTTAAGAAAAACCCTTTGCAAATTCACACCATTGCTGAGTATTTTCTCCTTAAAACTGCAGAAAGACAGTCTCAAAAACACGGTTTAAAATCACTGGTGTTTCTGATGTCACAAAATACCTTGTAACCAATCAGGTCAACATGTGATCATCAACGAGTGAGTGGAGGCGGGGATCATTTGCTAATTAATAGAACCACGTATACTAAATGAGGCAAGAGTGAAGTTACATTCAAGCTATTTTAACCCTCAGGTGCTCTTCGGTCATTTCTGTTTTGAAATTTTAAAAATCTCAGCTTATTCGGAATGTTACGAAAATCGGTGACGTGTGTGAATACAAAAAAAAAAAATTGAGGTCATGATCCGAGCACGCTAAGTGGTCGTAAAAAAATAGTCACACTTGTGGTCTTCGGTCAATGACCGACCCATAGGAAATGAATGGGAAATTGGCAAAAAAAAAAAAAAAAATTCTCTGAATTTTTGTACGTGCAATCTACAATTTGGCCACAATTCTAAAAATAAGTACACCGCAGGAAAGGGGTGACACTCTACAACATCTAGAGTGCAAAACAGACAAACCCACCCACACACACACACATACAAACACACTTTTATACACATACACACCAATAAATTTTGATTACAAAAAGTATGTTTTGAATTTTTAAAAATCACAGCTTTATCGGAATGTTACGAAACTTGGTGACTTTTATGGCATTATGTATGTGAACACACAAAAAAAATGAGCTCATGATCTGAGCATGCTAAGTGGTCTTAAAAAATAGCCACACTTGTTGTCTTTGGTCAAAAATGACCCCCAATGGGAAATTGACAAAAACACAAAAGTTCACAAATTTTTATTTATTTTTAAAATTTTTTTTATAAAAAAATCGTTTTTGAGATTGTTTCAACTATATATTCAAATCCACCAAAAAAGAAAGAAAAAAGAAAAATGTGTTCATAAACATCTGGGGAATTCACATGCTTCTCCATAGAGAGCTGTACATCTAGTGGTTATATATATATATATATATATATATATATATATATTTTTTTTCCATGGCAAAAATATTGCATAAATATTAATAAATTCAATCAAATTGTCTCAAAATACTAAATTACAAAGAATAAATATTATAGAACAAAAATAAATTGCATTAGTTTTACTCAGATGGAGGAAATTTAATCTTTAGGTGTCCGGTCACTTTTGACCGGGAAGATAACAAGTGTGACTCCGAAACGAAGAGCACCTGAGGGTTAAGGCATGAAAAAAAGTTTAAATATGTATTTTTGGTGATCAAAGATGAGTTTTACAATTATTGACTACAGGGGACTTTAAAAGACATTGGGGCCAAAACGTATATTTAGTCAGCCACTGATTATGCAAGTTCTCCTACTTAGAATAATGAGAGAGGTCTGTAATTTTCATCGTAGGTACACTTCAACTATGAGAGACAAAATGCAATAAAAAAAAAATCCAGGAAATAACATTGTAGGATTTTTAAAGAATTTATTTGTAAAATATTGTGGAAAATAAGTATTTAGTCAACAACAAAAGTTCAAATCAAAACTTTGTAACATAACCTTTGTTGGCAATGACAGAGGTCAAACGTTTCCTGTAAGTCTTCACCAGGTTTGCACACACTGTAGCTGGTATTTTGGCCCATTCATCCATGCAGATCTCCTCTAGAGCACTGATGTTTTGGGACTGTCGCTGGTAGTGATGCACGATATATCGGCCGCCGATATAATATCGGCCGATTTGGTCAATTTTTTACACATCGGTATCGTTCCGATGTCAAAATAGGGCCGATGTGAACAGGCCGATGATCATTCCCTGTGTATTTGACTTGCGTGGGGGCGGGGATGTTTGTTTTTGCACGCGTATTAAAAGCGCAAGTGCGTTTAAACATCAAGCGCACGAAGACTGGAACTGGTGAGCTGTTTTCTGCCAGCCTTCCTAATGCGTATTTTTGTCCCGCCAAAGCCATATTTGACCGGTAAGTGATGTAGATGAGTGACTGGTGCGCTTGTTTAACTGAGGGAACGAGAGTCAATTAAAGCACCGGTCACGCGCGCCGCCTTCAAAATGTCTTTCGCTTGTTTAACTCAGGGAACAAGAGAGAGTGAAAGCACCGGTCACGCGCACCGTCTTCAAAATGTCTTTCGCTTGTTTAACGGAGTGAACAAGAGTGAAAGCACCGGTCACGCGCGCCGTCTTCAAAATGTCTTTCGCTTGTTTAACGGAGGGAACAAGAGTGAAAGCACCGGTCACGCGCGCCGTCTTCAAAATGTCTTGCTCTCTCTCCCCCTCACGCATGTTTATGAATTGAGTTGACTGAATATCTTTGAGAATACACGATGGTAAAAGGTCGGAAGACCGAAGTTTTTTTCTTCTGAACTACTGGTTGTGAATTGTGAAACCACACTTTCAATAAACCAAAAAAAAAAAATCTATCGTGTTGATGAAATGTTTTCTGTGTCGACTGTCGAGACCATAGACTGTAAAAATAAGTCGAGACAAATCTCGTGCGATGTTCTAAACTGCCTGGATAATCACACAACGTGTGCCGTGGTTCCGTTAATGACACGTCCGATTCGCGAACTAATGACTCCTTTGAACCGATTCACTTTAATGAATGGTTAAAACAACTGATCTGTCCAACACTGAGCTCAAGATACATAAATCAGAAACACTTTACAATAAGGTTCCATTTATTAAAGTGTACATTAAATGAACACTTTAATAAATGGAACCTTCTTGTAAAGTGTAAGGTTAATAGATTAATAGAATGTTAACAAATTTTGTTAACATTCTATTAATATTAGTTTCTGTGGATATACTCCATGACAAAACTACCCCAGTCATTCTAGAATGATTCATTCTTTCCAAATAGAGCAATTTAAGTAATCTGGTGAAATTGTTTTTATATCACAATATATATCGCAGAAAAATAAAATATCACAATGTCATTTTTTACCAATATCGTGCAGCCCTAATCCTCGCTATGTGTTTTCTATACAGGGATATCGACATCGGTAAATATCGGTATCGGCCATAACAGCAATGTTAATATCGGTTATCGGTATCGGCCACAAATTTTCACATCGGTGCATCACTAGTCGCTGGGCAACACGGACTCCACAAATTTTCTATGGGGTTGAGGTCTGGAGACTGGCTAGGCCACTCCAGGACCTTGAAATGCTTTTTACGGAGCCACTCCTTCGTTGCTCGGGCGGTGTGTTTTGGATCATTATCATGCTGGAAGATCCAACCACATTTCATCTTCAAGGCTCTCCCTTGGAAGGTTTAGGCTTAAAATCTCACGATACATGGCCCTGTTCATTCGTCCCTCAACACGGATCAATTTTCCTGTCCCCTTTTCCTGTAACTCTGCATTCTTTTTTTTCCTCCAAACACGACGAGTTGGGTTTTTACCAAAAAGTTCTATATTGACCACACGATATTCTCTCAATCCTCTTCTGGATCATCCATATGCTCTCTGGCAAACTTCAGATGGGCCTGGACATGTACTGCCTTAAGCAGGGGGACACGCCTGGCACTGCAGGATTAGAGTCCCTCTCGGTGTAGTGTGTTACTTATGGTAGCCTTTGTTACTTTAGTCCCAGCTCTCTGCAGGTCATTCATCAGGTCCCTCCGTGTAGTTCTGGGATTTTTGCTCACCGTTCTCATGATCATTTGAGATCACAGGATGAGATCTTGCGTGGAGTCCCAGATCGAGGGAGATTATCAGTGGTCTTGTATGTCTTCCATTTTCTTACAATCGCTCCCACAGTTGATTTCTTCACACCAAGCTGCTTGCCTATTGTAGATTCACTCTTCCCAGCCTGGTGCAGGTCTACAATTTTCTTCCTGGTGTCCTTCGACAGCTCTTTGGTCTTGGCCAGTGTTGAGTTTGGAGTGTGAATGTTTGAGGCTGTGGACAGGTGTATTTTATACAGATAACGGGTCAAACGGTGCCAATAATACAGGTAATGAGTGGAGGAAGAAGAGCTTCTTAAAGAAGAAGTTACAGGTCTGTGAGAGCCAGAAATCTTGCTGGTTTGTGGGTGACCAGATACGTAATTTTCCACCATAATTTAGAAACAAATTCTTTAAAAATCCTACAATGTGATTTCCTGGATTTTTTTTCTCATTTTGTCTCTCATAGTTGAAGTGTACCTAAGATGAAAATTATAGACCTCTCTCATCATTCTAAGTAGGAGAACTTGCACAATCAGTGGCTGACTAAATACTTTTTGGCCCCACTGTATGTTCCCACTGTTTTCCCCCATAAACTCATGATGTGTATATGTCCACACGTCACACAAGATTTTGAGAATTATAGCCGCTTGAGGACAATAGACAAACCAATTTCATCTACCATTTACCCAAGATTACATGAATATGTGATCTGGTCTATGGCAGTTTGAAAGACATTGAAAGTATGAAAGACATATACATGAACATATATCCAAGGACATGTGGACAAAAGTGTTCAAACGTCTGAGATCTTCATGTAAACCTGGATGTTTGGGGATTTTTTTAGAACGTACAATGGACCAAAAAATTAAGATTCTGCATTATATTTAGTCACTAATTTTTAACATTGATCATCTTTGTCAGATGTTTTTTTTTTTTTATTCAAACACAAGAATCTCTTCGGATCGTTTCCAAATGATGCTGGAGAACATAACCGTCGGGTTTCGCTCATGTTAGCAAGCTCATTAGCAAAAGAGGCACAAACAATCCATAATTTTTCATTCGCTATAATTGTTATGCTGATAATATAATGTCATAAAAAGCAGATTAGTCTCAGACTTTTATATTCATACTCACATGGGGGTAGAGAGGAAAATGCAGGTTCTTCCTGAGCTGAGCGACTGAGGAGCCACACCAGTCTTCAAACACGTGGAGGTTCGCTTGACCTTTAAACTGTCAAGAAGACACATGGAAGACCTGAATTAAGATTACTTTCCGAGACACTGGTGAAGTGAACCAAAAACTGTGCTGAACCTCAATACAATCACTGTAATATATGAGTTTGGGTCAGTCTTTTTTTTTTTTTAAGAAATGAATACTTTTATTCAGCAAAGGGTGCATTAAATTAATCAAAAGTGACAGTAAATACATTTATAATGTTACAAGAGGTTTCTATTTGAAATAAACGCTATTCTTTTGAACTTTCTATTCATCAAAAATAATAATCACTGTCTCCACAAAACTATAAAGCAGTTTTCAACATTGATAATAATCAGAAATGTTTATTGAGCATCATTTACGCATGATTTCTGAAGGATCATGTGACTGAAGACTGCAGTAATGATTTAGCTTTGATCACAGGAATACATTACATTTTATTATGTATTCAAATTGCAACAATATTTCAACATATTACATTTTTTTTAATTAAATTGATCAAATAAATGCAGCCTTGTTGAGCAAAAGACTACCGACACCAAAACATATACACTATAATTTTTTCAGCCAAGTATTTAGTTCAAGCCTAATGCTGTCACAAATTACCATATGTATAAATGATCAAAAAAATGACATAATTGACATAAATGAGATACTATTTAACACAGTATTGCTTAGACAAATAGTCTTGATTGGCTATGATATTTCAGGTGATTCTATTTACGCTTCAAAATTCATAAAAGTTGTGTTCATTGGTGAAAATGATGAACAAAACCTGTATGAATCATATTTTGTATCTCACGAAACCAATGGGGTATTGTCAATGGGAACAGGTTGATGCATTATTATGACCTGCCATAGAACAATTCCACCAGATTATATCTTTCTATTTTTATATGTGTTGCTGTCATTCTTTTGAGC
Organism: Pimephales promelas; assembly: GCF_988280905.1. Lineage (NCBI taxonomy): Eukaryota > Metazoa > Chordata > Actinopteri > Cypriniformes > Leuciscidae > Pimephales > Pimephales promelas. The sequence goes on from NC_142793.1 coordinate 9,235,268, forward strand.
ATTTTCATATGCCATACATCAAAATAATCCTTACTCTCCCAATTTGAAGGCTATGTTTGTAATAAATCAATAGTAACTAGATAAATATCTCGAAAGTGTTTTAGGATATTTAACGGAAACCAAATATAGGCTCTTAAACAGACACACGCAAACCGGAGTGCCGGCGCTCCTGTCCGTCATAGTGGGTTAAAACCATAGACTGTAAAAAATATGGACAAAGCGTCTGATGTCACCCATAGACTCTCTGAAGAACGGGTTTGAGGCTGTTTATGGAGGGTATGGGCTGGAAAATCTTGGGAAATACAAAATCCATATGTTCAGAGAGGATACAGAGGTGGTTGTGTCAATCAAAGTTAACCGCCCTTATTTGTCATACATTTTATATCTAAATATGATCTAAACTAACGAGTTAGAAAAAAATTCACCCCCCACACAGTTGTCAGGCACTCAGAACCTATCGAAAAATACAATAAAAGTCCATGGGACCAAACTGTAAAAACATGAATTTATGCTGTGAAAACGGATATTTTAACATGTAGTATATGGATATTTGCTCCCTTTTGGGACCGGCCTCTAGCGGACTTGAGATGTATTGCAGTTTTTCGCACTTCATTTTTAAGATTAGAATGTTGCCACTTGGTTAAAACCCCATCCCTGCAGCACTTTATAAAGTCAACCCCGATTTTTGGAAAACCTCTGCACTGCAGTATTATGAGATTTATAGCTGAAAGACACTAATGATTGAGTCACCAAACCGCTGAAGATCCGTGAGAAGGGGTGCAGATCTATTCCTGTACTGACCGCTACTGAGTGACCTCAACAGAACTGAACCGCCATGTTTTGGTCCACAGGGAGTTAAGCATTAATAAAACACAACAGCTATTTAGACGACTGGTGTTGTGGCACGTTGTTCCACACGCTCAACGGAGCGTCTACAGATCCCCCCCAAAAAACACAACAAAACATCAGAGGTGTTACACCCCGAAGCCGAAAGGAGGAAAACGAGAACATTTTCCAGCCCAGTAGAAAAATCCGATTGTTTCAGAAAGCGCTCATGGTGCTCGCTTCTGATGGGGTGCGTCACAAACGATTAGCATCAGTTAGCATGCTAAAGCACGGATGACCACGTACAATACTGAGAATGCCCCCTCTCGCCGATGTCAGTTATAGCTTTTTAAGCCCGACAAATAGAACCGACGTATACGCATTAGACAGCCGGCTACACTTTCAACCGAGTATATTTTATTCCTGGTACTTGGTGCCTGTCAGAAGACATTAGACTCGAGCAGACAGAAGAGAACTGGGAGTTATTGTTTATTCCTTGCTGTTGGCGTGAAATTGATTCTTTTCTCTCCCTTGGCGTATTCTCTAAACGCGATCAATACGAGAAGATCAGAAGCACAATTCTGTTACACACCACATTTGCACACACCACAGAGACTAAAGGCACCTTGCGGTTGAGGAACCGGAGGAAAATTCATTCGCTTTCATGAACTGGAGAAAGTTTGGTTGCATCAGTTTACAATGAATCTTTGATGTACAAATTGTCCCTGACCATCACAGTTGAGGTGAACTCGGTCAACCCATCAGTTCTGTCCTTTATCTAATAGTATCGGTAACTGACCTCAGGCACAGGAGGGATGGTGGGCTTCTTGCTAAGAAAGCTTGAAGTAGTTGGTGATGCAATTTCGAGGCCTTTCCAGGAGTCATATCATGCAACAAAAAAAAAAATGAATAATATATATATATATATATATATATATATACTGTATCTATATACAGTATTGACTCTTTTGAAATATGTGTTTGTAGATTACTGTGTTCAAACCCTAAAAAAGCTGCAAAAATAGCTCCTTCAGAAATATTCAAGGTTGTGACATAACACGGATGGACAGGGCTCCAAAAAAAACATTTTTTTTTTTATCCAATTTGTGTCCAATTGTCCATATCCATTTTTAAAAAAATCTATTTTGGGCAAAAAATTGCTTGTTACGAGGTTTAGTTCCCATTTAATGGCACAATAGAGAGCCTAAGTCTCGCCTCTCCGCTTCCGGCTCATGGAACCTTATTTCGGAAAAAATATGAATGGTAGTCAATGGCGAGAGACAACTTATCTTTTTATTCCGTCTGAACTGTCCCCTCAATTACACATATGATGTTTGTCAATTTAAAAGATAATTCTGAAAGTCAAAAACGTCACAGTTTGTCATACAACAGAAGAGTAACATTTAGTTTTATGTGAAAATCGCTCTGTGAACTACATCTCCCGGAAAGCGAAACGAGATCCGCTGCTCGTGTGAGTGCAGTCTGGTACAAAACACTCAGGTAGGACGGCGTAACGTTACGATTATAACGTAAGACTGTAGAAACAATGACAGACAGCCTCAGTAAAGTTAGCTTCATTCATTGAGAGAAAATGTGTGCCTTTGGGGTTTGTAGTCTTTGTAATTATGTATTTTCACAGTCTTATACCTCAACGGTTTTACATCAGACTGCGACTTTCTTTACTTTAAAATGTATCTTTTAAATTGACAAACATCATATGTGTAATTCAGGGCACAATTCAAACGAGATCAAAATATTTGTTGTCTCTCGCCATTGACTACCATTCAATATTTTACCGAAATAAGGTCCCATGGTGGTCGACTGGAAGGGGAGGGACTTAGGCTCTCTATTCACCCTTCGCAGGGAGTTTGATTGACATACGATCTGACCAATCATAACCTCCCATCCACCGAATCCTCCATTTTGTCCGATAAAGCGGTCAGGAGCCAGTAGTAGATTAATGTCGGTGGATTTGAACTTGAAAAACGGTGTGTCCTGATGTCTGTTCGCGGTTGAAACAACATTCCTTCTGATGTTCATTCATGTTAATTATAAATTAACTTGAAGGAAGAGATGATCGGTTCACGAGCAGCTTTAACTGAGGCGCTACAACGATCTGTCGCGACACATCAAAGAGCCACAAAAACTTTTTTGTTTAAATTTCTTTTAAAAAGGGCCAAGTTCGGCATTATATGGCAAAATAACACATTTAAACACGCTTTCCAGACTTTCGTCAATGGTAGTAGATTTTACATTATTGTTAGTCTGGATGCCAGCCCGAACTCCGCCCACAACATTTTTTGGTCAGGAAGTTCGGTCTGGACTCGATCCATTGAGGAGTAATTATGATCGGTCAAAAAATGATCGGGCCAATCAAATTGCCAGGGCGGGCTTTATACGATGATGGACAGATGATCTGCATGGACGTAATCATCACGTTATCAAAGAGCGCTAACTGGTTTCCTTCAAAGATGACTGCAGCTGGAGAATTGAGATGCATAGATTCCGCTGTTGTGAAATAAATCGATAGCGCATTCATTTTAATAGACAAACAGAAAACTGCAATCAAGGCATTTGTCGATCGGAAAGATATTTTTGCCGTCCGTCCTACATGATTCGGGAAAAGTGTAACTTATCAGCTGGCTCTGACGGTCGCTAAGTTAAGAAGATGGGATGTAATGAAAAGCCTGTGGTCGTCGTGGTTTCTCCTTTGGTCGCACTCATGGAGGACCAAGTAAAAAAAGCAACACTCGTTATTTAACTTCTAAAATAAGTAAGTTCTGTAGTTGACAACTGTATGGAAAGTAGTTGACTTACTGCGTTGCTCTGATTGGTTGTAGGTTTACCGACAATCCAATTGAGTGCAGAGTTTTTTTTTATTTTTTTTTTTTTATTCCTGGTTCGGTTAAGACACGCCTCATAATCAAAGCCCTATGGAGCAGTTTCAGACTCATATTCCAACAAGAATATGAGTATGATGAAGTCAGGATAACTCAAGGATAAGGCCACTTTTCAACTGAATAATGACTCTTTAGTATTGTCTTTTTAGGGCTGCTTTACAGCAGAATTGAATTCTGTTTTGAATCATTATTTTCTAGGGGTTCAACATTGAATCATTATTTTCTAGGGGTGTAACAATATATTGCAATTAAAAAAAGGGTAACACTTTATAATAACTGCACGCTATTAATCATTAGTTAAGCATGAGTAAACAGTTAATTCATCATTTGTAAAACATTAATAGACATTAATAAGCAGTTTATAAATATAGCTATAAATGCTTTTTTATTGCTTCATAAGCATATCTATAATGCGTTTAATAATTGTATTTTCATACTTTGTTAATGATCAATTAATAATTTCTAAATGAAGTATAGCATTATTTACAAACCAGTTGTTTAAGAGTTGTCAGTCATTCATAAGATCACTTAGAAAGTGTAAGTAAATATAGTAAATACAGGTAGTTATAAAGCATTTAGTAGTGGTTAGTTAACTATTTTTGTGAGCTAATCTAAAGTGAGGACTATTCATGCTTTGTAAAGCATTTATAAAGGCGATTTAAAGGCTCATCAATCTTCTAAACAGTAAAAAGTAACAAACACAACGCAGTGATGCAGAACATAGAAATATTTAACAGCCTTTAAAAATGCTTTACAAGGCATGAATAGTCCTCACTTTAGATGAGCTCACGAACATAGTCAACTGACCACTACTAAATGGTTTATAATAGCATCGCAGTATCGAGTATCGCAATAATATCATATCTTAAGTTCAGTATCGTTACTCCCCTGTAAATGCAACTTTGAAACAAGCTGTATGTATTAAGTGTTATATAAATAAAATGACTTGACTTGATTTGACACTTTAACAGCAGAGTTGAAAGCACTGAGCACATGGTGATCTAAGGCCACATGCATTTCCATCCTATCTTTAACAATGTCACACCCTCGGAGATGTCTACACTCGCCCTGAATTTCTACTATGGGAAATTAAAGTGTCCAACATACAAGAAGAGTCTGAAAATAGTTACTAGTTTCTGCACATATGATAAAAGCATCAATAATGTGCACTTTGATTCAATTCTCGCAACTGTTTTATTGCGTATCCTGTTGAATTCAGTGAGTCAGTCTCTCATTTGTGCTGTGAGCTTTTATCCTCGGTACCAGCCCACAAACTAGGCCACAGAGATTAACCCTGCGATTCCACTGCTATAAATAAACACCATCCAGCAGAACATACTGTATTTTCATAGAGTGTCATTCTTGTTTAAACCATAGGGATTTTTATGGGGAGGTTTTGATTAAACTCAATCGCCTTCATGTGTAAATATGGCAGCTGTCTTTAATGTTTATATAATCTTCATGTAATATCTTGTGTGCACTTGACTGATTGACAGATTCATTGCTACGCCAAAAAGCAATGAAATGCTACAGTAACTAAATTGTAAATTCCAAGTATTCTGAAGTCATATGAGAGCTTTGTGCAATAAACAGACTGAGATTTAAAGTTGTTATTCATTGACAATCTGTCTCGCCAGAGAGCCGTTAACTCCAGAACCACTGCAACAGAATCAGTGAATCACTGAGTTGAGCTTGAAGTCCGCATCGAACCACTGCAACCAGATCAGTGAATCATCAAGTTGAGCTTGAAGACCGCATCGAACCACTGCAACCAGATCAGTGAATCATTGAGTTGAGCTTGAGGACCGCACCGAAGCACTGCAACCGGATCAGTGAATCATTGAGTTGAGCTTGAAGACTGCCTCGAACCACTGCAACCGGATCAGTGAATCATTGAGTTGAGCTTGAAGACCGCATCGAAGCACTGCAACCAGATCAGTGAATCATTGAGTTGAGCTTGAGGACTGCCTCGAACCACTGCAACCGGATCAGTGAATCATTGAGTTGAGCTTGAAGACCGCATCGAACCACGGCAACCGCATCAGTGAATCATTGAGTTGAACTTGAAGACCGCATCGAACCACTGCAACCGGATCAGTGAATCATTGAGTTGAACTTGAAGACCGCATCGCACCACTGCAACCGGATCAGTGAATCATTGAGTTGAGCTTGAAGACCGCATCGCACCACTGCAACCGGATCAGTGAATCATTGAGTTGAGCTTGAAGACCGCATCGAACCACTGCAACCGGATCAGTGAATCATTGAGTTGAGCTTGAAGACCGCATCGCACCACTGCAACCGGATCAGTGAATCATTGAGTTGAGCTTGAAGACCGCATCGAACCACTGCAACCGGATCAGTGAATTATTAAGTTGAGCTTGAAGACCGCATCGAACCACTGCAACCGGATCAGTGAATCATTAAGTTGAGCTTGAAGACCGCATTAAAGCATTGCAACCAGATCAGTGAATCATTAAGTTGAGCTTGAAGACCGCATCGAACCACGGCAACCGCATCAGTGAATCATTGAGTTGAGCTTGAAGACCGCATCGAACCACTGCAACCAGATCAGTGAATCATTGAGTTGAGCTTGAAGACCGCATCGAACCACTGCAACCAGATCAGTGAATCGAGTTGAGCTTAAAGACCGCATCGAACCACTGCAACCAGATCAGTGAATCATTGAGTTGAGCTTGAAGACCGCATCGAAGCACTGCAACCGGATCAGTGAATCATTAAGTTGAACTTGAAGACTGCCTCGAACCACTGCAACCGGATCAGTGAATCATTGAGTTGAACTTGAAGACTGCCTCGAACCACTGCAACCGGATCAGTGAATCATTGAGTTGAGCTTGAAGACCGCATCGAACCACGGCAACCGCATCAGTGAATCATTGAGTTGAACTTGAAGACCGCATCGCACCACTGCAACCGGATCATTGAATCATTGAGTTGAGCTTGAAGACCGCATCGAGCCACTGCAACCGGATCAGTGAATCATTGAGTTGAACTTGAAGACCGCATCGAGCCACTGCAACCGGATCATTGAATCATTGAGTTGAGCTTGAAGACCGCATCGCACCACTGCAACCGGATCAGTGAATCATTGAGTTGAGCTTGAAGACCGCATCGAACCACTGCAACCGGATCAGTGAATCATTAAGTTGAGCTTGAAGACCGCATCAAACCACTGCAACCGGATCAGTGAATCATTAAGTTGAGCTTGAAGACCGCATCAAACCACTGCAACCGGATCAGTGAATCATTAAGTTGAGCTTGAAGACCGCATCAAACCACTGCAACCGGATCAGTGAATCATTAAGTTGAGCTTGAAGACCGCATTAAAGCATTGCAACCAGATCAGTGAATCATTAAGTTGAGCTTGAAGACCGCATCATTGAAAAGAGTTTCCAAAGAATGACTCATTCAAATCACTCTTTAGGGAAAATGGATTCAATCAGCAAATAACAGAATCCACAGTTCCCTATTCCAGTCTTGCTCACAGGGGGTTGTGTGGATCGGTCTGATTAAATAACCTTATTTACACAGCTCTTCAACAGCTCAATGTGACATGGAGAGGCATGAATGACCTTCTGAACACGCTAGTTCTTGTCATCCTTCAGTTAATGCAGTCGCCCCAAAATCATTTGGACACTTAAGGCACATGTAAACATGTTTGAAGGTCACTGCATTAGAAACAAAATATAATAACAAGGGAATCTGCAAACAAATGTCAGGGTTTGATGAGGGATACGGCAAGGAAAGGGGGCTTTTATTTGACCAAAAAAATTAAACAAAACAATCAAAATAATGCTTCTTCTGTTAAAATATAATTCTTTTCACAACAGGTTTTCATTAACTGTCAGTTTGCCAAAAAATTTTACCGCATGAAACCTGGAGAAACCATAACAATGTCATTCAATCTATTCTAACTTGAATATAGGAAATATGAAATGGCATATATCAACTGGATTGTTTGTTGTGTTGCTTTATGTATATCCATTGATCGATCTCTCAAACGATCACTCATCTGTGTCCTTTATGATGTCACATGGTCTCATATTGATTGATGATAGTAATCAAACGCTCTCATTAATGCATTAATGGGAACTCTGCTGCTTCCCAGAACCGGCTAATGACCTGTATTTGGGAAGACGAAGAAAGAGAGTCCGCTCCTCAGATTAATATTACACAGCCGACATCCCAGCTGACAGGGAACGCTCTCAGAACACGTGCTGGCTTTCTGCCACGGTTCTCTCAAAGTTATCAAAAAAACGTTCCAGTAACATTAATAGAGTCTCCGTTAAATGTTGTCTGGTCTCTAATAATGGTCTCAAAACATAAAAATCACTTAAATGGATAGTTCACTTTGAAATTAATTTTTGATATGTTTTAGCTTACCTCAAGGGCATCCAAGATGTAGGTGTCTTTGTTTCCACTGTATTTTCAATTTTGACATTTTTCGGTCAAACCGGTGTTGTCTGTCAGTCATATAATGTATGGGGGTCCGCCTCAAAGAGCATGCACAGATAAGTCAAAATTAAACATGATTTAATGACTCGTGAATGTAAGTACACATTGATGGCCTAAGACACGAAACGAGCGGTTTGTGTGAGAAAACGAACAGTATTTATATAGTTTTTACCTCTTGTTAACAGCCGTCGAACTGATCTGAATCAGATGTTCAACTGAACCGAACTGAACCGTCTCCAACATTGCGCCGGAAGTGATCTCTCGCGCTTCTACGTCACGCAATGTTTACACTGAGATTTCGGGAGTTTTACCTTTTACTAAACATATTTAAATCAAAATCGTCTTCCATTGCGATTTCTCGTATATCAAAATATGTTATGTTTAGTTACAATTTACAATTTTGATCAAAATTTTTTTGGAAGTAACATAAATTAGAAACATTGTAGTAGAACAATGAAGCAAAAAAAAAACTTTATATATATATAAACACACACGCACACACACACACATATACATAGCCTATATGAACTACTTTGACTTTACCTCAGTTCAAATTTCCAAAGAAAGATGCTAATTGGTCGTGCGAAAGACCAAGAACTATATTTATTGGTTGAGTAGATGATAGTTTTAACCAATCTGGGCATGGGGTGGGAGTAAGCATTAACAGTCATTTATGATTGGCTCAGAGGAACAAACCACACGGGTTTCTTTGACGAATCAATGCTGATCAAAACTTGATGGCGCAATCACATTCACTACGGAGCTTCTGAATGTCCAAATGCGATTAACTCGATATCACAGAAAAGCCATGAATTTCCTATTTATGGGACTTTTTAAAGCATACGGATTGGAGTAGCGGTTCAAAAGTTATTTAACATTTAAGAACAACAGTTATTTTTAGCCGCCAGCGGCCGTACAGGTCTTTAAGGGTTTAGTTCTTTGTTCTAATCGCGTTATTGAATAGTGTCTGTAAACTTCACAAAGACTGTTTAAATATTAAATGCGCGCACAGACAGATGCGCGTGCTATGTGTCCATACACTCTCGCTCCTACATTAGTAAGACTATATAGACTACTGAGATTTGTTTTATACTAATCTGTAAAACCAAAAAGACTGTTTAAATATGAATCAGGTGTGTGAACGAACGAACGCACAGATGCATAGCCTACTGTTACGAAATACATTTTTTACTATAAAATAGACATCAAATAAGCTTTAGTTAGACAAAATTTTCTGCTCATATGTTAAATATATTGTTTTGTCAAAAATAAACTAATCAACAAGCGAATGCAATGCACATATCAAAATAATGAATCCTTAACTTTGAAATATGTATTATAAAATGTTAAAATGTAACCCAATTCACAGTTTTATGTGAACGATTAGGAGGATGATTTTCAGATCATTGTGAAGCAAAAACTCAATTAGCAAAGTCTTGTGGATGCATATTTTGTATGTGTTTTGTGGCCTTATTTCAGAAACTTTCATTTTTTGTTTTTTCAATAACCACGCATAAACAATGTTCTCTCAAAAAAGGTACATACATGTTGCTCACTTATTATGGTAGCCCTGTTTGTGCTAAATATAGTGTAATTTCGCCTGTGCCATTGATATGTTTATAAGCAACTGAAAAAAAGTATGAATGTCAGGGCATGTCAGAACATCTCAAGGACCCCAAATACACCTTGGTCCCCAGGGGGTTAACGCTCGCATAACCACATTTTTAAAACATATTTAAAAAATTAAAAAAAATTTTTTTAGAAATAACGTTTTTAAGCTAAATGTTCTTAGAACATATTTTGCTTGTGTTAGCTTGCTGTCGCATCATTATAAATGCTAATCTATGCAATGAAAATAATTGTCTTATGTGGCTGGAAATATTTATTTTATTTTATATAAAGAAGTAAAATTAATGTCTAGTGATCACTTTAACGTCCCATGAGAGTTATTGTGTTTGGGAATTTTTGGTAGGGTTCACATACTACAAAATGACTGAGAATCACACCATACACACTTTACAGAGCCAGAAAAGATGGCTCTGTTCCAGCACAAAGAATCACCAGAGTAATATATTTTTTACTCCAAAGAGCCTATTGTATTTCTAAGAGCAAATCTCACATCCCATGAGTGCGTCTAAAAAAGCATCTGACCTTCACTTTTCTCTGTCAGTCCGGATGAGGCCAATTGATCTAAATCCTCTCAATACCAGACACTTCAAAACACCTCCTGTCTCAAGCCCACAAGCAACCCACGGAGGAATCACGTTCCACGAAAGCAGGCTCGTGTATGACACAGACAAACTATCCACCAACGCTCAGAATGACAAGCAATGCCACCATTTGTCACCCATCATGCCTCTGGGATCTGCATCCGAGACGTGGCGTGCACCACAATTGTGCATCTGTGGGCATCTAATGCAGGATTGCTCTCTCGAGTCAGTCTAGACCGTACGCCACGTTCCCATTTGTGGGAGAGGCCTAAATGGACGGCTAGTCCACCAACAGACAACGAGCTGATCGATGATGTCACTCAAGACCCCACAGCAAAACCATTGAGCCATTAACAGTGCACATCTGTCTCAGCTGAAGGATATATTACATTATTTAGCGTTTATATTTCAGCTTTAATATATCGGCCACATTCACTTATCGAGTCGATAACTAAAACGATAGTTACAAATTATCTTATATAGACCGAGACCGATATGGAGACCGATATATCGTGCATCCCTATGCAGTAGTGACCAAAAGTGATGTCCGGAGAGAATATATGTTTTTAATGACCCTACAAGTTTGATTTAATCATCAAAATGACGAAAAGGTTTTTTATGTATTTAAATATTTTAAAAATGAGTGGATAATAAAACTGTAAACTTGGTTAAGGTATTTATCTGGCAAAGTTGTTTGGCAAAACTACAGCTGCAGGTTTTATTTTACTTTGCAAAAAAAAAAAATGCATCGAAAATCAAAAAGCATGTATTGGCAACTGCATATTCAGTTAGTAATGGTTCTCTCTTTTTTTTGCATGTGTTCATAATTTCTTTGCATGACAGCCTGGCCAAAAATGTCCACACAATTTGACATGTTTATTGTGATTTCACAGTAAAACAATTGACTCCAAGCACAACTACGTAATAAAAAAAAAAACGAATAAAGGGTGAAGATATTTACCTAGGTGTTGACCTATGTTTACCTAAGATGTTTACCTACCTACCTAAAATTTACCTAGGCTGGGCGTTTTGGCCACCACTATATAAGGAGGGTGCTAAAGTGTTCTTTTGGTGCAACTATCTTGTTAAGATAATAGTGTTGGTAACCTGGTGGTCTTATTGGTGGAAATTTTCAGCAGGACTGTTGAACGGGACCAAAATCGCCCCCTATACCCATAAATAAGGCACTATATGATGGAACAGCCATGTTGTAGTGGTGTATGAAACCATAGTGGGTGTTATCGAGTCATGTCACTATCGAGTCACTCATTCAATCCCATAATGCACCTCTATATCCCATAATGCACTGTCGCGTCAAATGAATTCCCGCATCTAATCATAAGATGGCGCCCGCAACTGAATCATCCATCCATTCATTTTCCAAACCAATCGTCCAATGTGGCTACAGCATAATAATATACAGGTATAAATACCTTTTTTATTGATTATTAAATTGTTTAATTAAGGTGTTTTGCTAGTTTCCACAGCAGAATTAAAGATAATGCTTTCATTACTACTGAAACTGCCAGTTTGCTAAGTCTTAAATAATTATTAAACAGTAGAACAAACTATGCAGAAGCGGCAGCCCTTCCGGCACACGCAGAATCTGAATTCACTCACTCGTTTTCATTCACTCCATCAAGTGGACTATATTAAAGGGGTGATGAACTGAGAAATCAAATTTTCCTTGAGCTTTTGACATCTAAGAGGTCATCATATTATAAGAATATCCTGTAAGTTTCAGAACTGAAAACGTCCTTGTTAGTCCAATAAAAGCTTTTATTTACACCAGCCTCTGAAAACGTCTCGTTTTGAAAAGTGGGAAACTATGACGTCGAAGGGGTTAAAACACCACCCCCGCAGAAGAAGATCAACGCCTACTTCAACACGGCCATTTAGCCCCGCCCACCGATTCTCGCATTACATGCATAGCTAAGTAGCCTAACTTACATGCCTACCTCGTGATGACAAACCGGATCGAGCTACCGAGCAATACAGAATATTGTGCAGTGCCTGGTTGTGAAAGAAGACAGTCGCTGCATAAGCTTCCTCTGGATTCCAATAGGACTGCATGGATAAACTTTATTTTTAATGACGTTCCAGCTGATGAGGGTAAAACATCGTCGTCTGTTCGCTTCATTTCACTGAGGATTGTTTTGTAAACAAGACTGGATTTGGAGACAGATTAAGAGTAAAGAACGGTGCTGTGCCGTCTATATTGGATCTGACAGGAATTGTGCAACACACGGACTCTGGGTCGAACATGTGGGCGAATCCGGTTGCCGTTTGACAACATTGGACGTTTTCCCCCACATACACCGACGGGTGAGTGAAACTCATTATAATATGCAAAACTGTTATCCAGTCACAGCAGTGGGCGTTTATTTCCAAGTCTTCAGTGCGACACGCCCATAAAAACCGACCGTTTTTCAGGAAGGCTCACAACTTGGGTACAAAATAGCTTATTACTTAATCAATTTGATGTTTTTGATTGCAAAAACCAAGCGAACGTCTTAAGTTGACCTCAGACAACAATATAATAACATTTTAAAAGCCAGTTCATGACCCCTTTAATGTAGCGAATAGTGAATGAGGGCGATTTCAAACAGAGCCTCTGACTTCCGTTCTTTGACTGGTTGGAGAAAAAATCAGCAGGAAAATGGATCTTGAGGGCCAGAGTTGAGAACCCTTGGCCTAGAATTTGCAAACTAATCAATTAATGCAATGATTAACGTAATTAGCATACCATTAGTTGATTAGCCGGTTAGCTTAGTCAACAGTTTTACTTGTTTTCACTGTTAGACAGTGGGGGCGCTATTACGCAGCTTCTGAAAGAGCAAAACACAGGCGAAAAAGAAGGAGAAACAAGTGATAGCATATTTAATGCATATGTAAAATAATGTGATCATCAGCATATAAATCCAAACTGCCTAATGTTACAGAATGAAATGCCGACCAGGACAACTTTAAAAACGGAGAATTAAAACAAATACAATCTCCGTCCACACCAGCGTATTAGAATTGATCTCCGTCCACATTAAAACAACTGAAAATGTGGATCAGTTGCGCGTGCCGGTGTAAACAGTGGCTGACGAATCGGGGAAGGACACGTCATGACTGATGACACCCAATCATAGAGCCCAGTGTGAGCCTCTGCGTCAGCGTTTCTAAACTCCGTTTTGTTTCGTCTTCACTAAAATGCCCTTCGGAGATTCAAAATGCAAAACGGAGCTGCAGCGTTTCTAAACTTTTTAGGTCTTCGTTTTTTCCATTTTAGTCTGGACGGGAGGTGCAAACGTAGCAAAAGGTCTCCGTTTTTAATCAAAAACGCAGTAGTGTGGACGGGGCCTTCGAGGGTGTTTGTGGACTTGATCAACTCCATCTATGTTTTAATCATCGATAAGAATCCGATCTTTCTCAGGTTTTTGCTAAAATTTTTTGGAAGCTAAGCTAGCAGGCTCTTGTTCTGTGGAGAAAGCTGAGTAGTAGGGGTTACCATAATCTTTTTCCTGGTCATGTCCGGCCATCAATGTCCGGGATTTAGCTTTTGCTTTCTGCGGTCGCCATTCATTGTTTACATTCACACCTTTTGTTTCAATCTAACTGAATTCATTCGATTGGTGAATCTGAATGTAGTGTTTATGTGTGATCGGTTGATGTGCGTTTTAACATTGCTAAGAAAATTCGCGCTCCTCCGTGAGAGATACGAGACCAGTGTGTCTCACTGGTGTCTCTCATCGGTAATCACGCCACCGGCCTCGCGCCGTTCTCCCGCGGCCCTCACTCGTCACGCTCGCCACAGTAAACATGATGAATGGCGACGGTAGAACGCAAAAGCCGAATCCCAGACATTTTGGGCGATCTCGAAACACATTTTCGGGCAGACTCATCACGGAGACTCTTGTTGTTTAACTACTGCGCTCTGTTACCGGTAGGCGTGGCCTCCTAGGGCAGCGAAGCAAGTGCATTCTGGGAGTTGTAATCTTTCATTCAAATAAAATAATTTCACATTTCTTCTACATAAATGACCCATTTTAAATACACATTCATCTTTCCAGAGGTGAAGTATCCCTTTAAGACCAATTATTCAGCTGGCCATTTAGGTAGCGCACCGACAAGCCAATTTAGACAATATATAGTTTTGCTGCTATAAGATGTTTGTGCTTGAGATCATAGATATAATACAGATATACCAGCTCTGGTCTTCGTGACAGTACTGTAATAACTCGACGGGAAGTTGCTGATGCTCACAATTTTCTCAAATCTCTAATGACACATAATGGCTTCGGAAAACTGCTGTCGGCACTGTCATTTTGTGGCAACTGGGAGACTAAAGAGAGTTCCTCAAAGAAGGAAACGAATATCATCCTCAGAGGAGGAAAAAAAAGCAATGATGCTCTTAGCACAAAGGCAGAAATGTGGAAATGAATCCGAGCAGTGAAGGCCAGAGGTCAAAGTCTTCTATATGAAGCCCACTGCCGTTGCAGTTAATCTATAAAGCTCCATAAATTCAACACACCGTCTATTGCCTGTAGTCCTCGGTGCCCATTACCGTCAATCCGTTCCTCAGCCTCGCACCTGCATCTCTCTTCATGAAGGGTTCAAGGTCCGGCCATCTTTTTTCATCATCGTCTCTCATTGGATGAGTGAATGGCCAGTCAGAACAGCCGACTTTGGCGATGATCTCACAAACCCACAAGCCACGAGTCTTGTCACGAGTTCCTGGAATTAATTGCTCTAATTTTAAGTGATATAAGCCTCTGTTTGCTTTGCTAAACTGTGAACATCTGCCTGGACCCAGGGGCTGTTATTCGGCTGGCTATCACTTGTGTTCACTCCTATAAATAACACGGCCTGTGAGACCTGTCAGGGACCGGCCATCCATTCTCCCAGAAGCAACTGGGGCTCATGCTTAACACAACATTCAGTGCCTAACATAGGGGAAGAGCAAAAGCTGCAAACGTATAAAGAACACTACTAGTATATGTAGATAAAAAAATATATATATGAATGATATATACATATTGTCGGTAATGTTCCATATTGCATATATATTTAGCGTATGTTTAATTGTATGTGTCTTTTTTTATTAGTAGTAAGGACTCAGTTACGAAATCATTTAAGAAATGAAGTCTATTATCATAAGGATGCATATTATTAATATTTTTTTTATGGCCAATGTGGAAATTCAAAGAAAAGGGTGATTGAAATAAAGCTGAAACGAAATAAAACATAAATACCACATACCATACCCCGGTTCTAAGCTACAGTTTTTTTTTTTTTTTCTCTATTTCTTGTTGTTTGTGTTTTTCATTGGTTTATGTTTAAAAAAAAAGTCTTATCACTAAGGGCTTTCAAGGAAAATCAGTTATGATTGTCTTTGAACATTGTATATGTATGCCCGGTTGACCTGTAAAATTCATACTGTGGGAAAAACAACAATAAAAATATAAATGATATAAAAAAACAAAACAAAAACAAAACATAAATACCACATGAAAAATCAGAAATGTTGCTTTGGCAGTAGTATACTACTGGTATACTCTGTTTATGTGCGCACACACAAGACACTTTGTCCTTGAACTCTTTCTCAGATATATAATATACTGTCTCTGGTACTAAAATGGCTAAACTAAAACCGAAATAAAAATAAAACTGGGTAGAAATATAAAAAATAAAGAAAAAGCACAACAAAAATTACAAAAAAAAATATACTATTTTAAATGAAAACTGAACATATAAAAATAAAAATATTAAGAAATACTACCAATTATATAAAAAACCCTAAAATAACAATAAAAACAATGAAACAGTAGAAAGTCATCTAACGCTCATTTAAGTTAATCTTTTAACATTTTTAAATGTAATTTTTAGCACAATTCAATTTGTTCGTACTGTGCATACATGCATGTTGTGATGCTTTAATAAACCTTTTATATATTCCTAGTCTGTGTTATTATTTTTTAATTTTATGGCACATCATTTGAATATTGCCAATAACATAAAAAAAAAAATCATTTTAATATTGGTTCAACCCTGAGAAAATAGAACCGAAAATGAATACGGTAAATTCTGATAACTGCAGTCTGCATCCATGTTTATTCATATGATGTTTTCTTTCCAGATGAGTCCCGACACAAGTCAGTGTTGGAAAAAGAGTTTGTTCAGTGGGTACCACGACTGGCCCTTGTGAAGGTCAGTCGAATTCCTCCGCAGACTCGGTAAAGCATATCAGGGATATATTGTCAGGCTTGGATCCTGAAATTGGCACGTCATCTCCGAACGTTCACTTTCACGGACAATCAGCTGCAAAGCTCGATAGTACTGTACACTTCAGCAACAGTACAATTGGTAAGTCCTTATATCTTACTTTGGTGCTCCCTGTGCCAATAGCTGTATATAGTAACCCGGCTAGAGAGTTAGAGAACAGATGCCATCACATCCATAATGCCCATGAAAACAAACCGCTGCCATTCGCCCACAGCATTTCCCCACCTCTAAGCTATTATTTTAAAATGCTACATCTAATTCACCTGCCCTCATTCATAGTGATTAATATAGCGGCTCTGACTCATTATGTTGCATGTGGTGGTTTGGTTTCGCAGCCTCATGGTTTGAAATGCCCACAGTTCAGAGCACTCAGTTAAATCCTGTGCGCTCTTCAATAAGCAGCTTAGGAGGAACCCTTTCTACTTTATCTAACGGGAATAATTATGACAATAATGTCACTTTAATGGAGTCGGATAAACCGTCCAATTTAATACATCATCCTCCCAACTGTTTGGTCCAGGATACTGAGGCAAAAAAAAAAAAAAGTAGAAAGAGATTATGATTTTCTAAATTTGCATTTTCTTTTATCCAGTAGGTTGAGCGGCGTTTCACTTCAGTAATTAAGTAAAATTACAAGAACAACCACCGTTGAATACTAATAAGCACTCTAACTTAAGCCCTGAAAATGTGAGCTAAATCTTGGCGGATATTGCAGATGATATTAAAAATCTGACAGTAATGCCAGTTTGTTCATTGCACAAAATTGCACGTTACAGAAAATGGACCAAGCCAACATGTGCTTATTAAGAGCTTCAGTGAAGGTTTGAGAAGTTCTCATTGTAACTTGCACAGCTGGCAAACAAAAGAGAGCGATAATGAGTCATTGTCACTCGTAAAATGACAAAAAAAAAACAAAAGCAAAGCATGATGCTCATACCTCTGGTTTCCATGGCAACTTCTTGTACTTCTGCGTGAGCAACTTGCGGATTTCAGCTTGATCTTTGTCATGAACGGTGCCAGCGTTGCGCTCATCTTCCTGCTAGAGGGAAACAGAGAGAGATGTCAATGGCAACATTTCATTTTCAAAGATTATGACACTTTAATATCATGGTATGTTCTAATATATACAGTAGTGTCAACATTTGAAGAAGAACAAAACCTTTCATCAAAGTTGTACATGAATTTTGAACGATACCAGTTCTTTTCCTTGGACAACTTTAATTAACGTTTTTTTGATCCACTCATGTTACCTAATGTATATGTGTGTGTGTGTGTGTGTGTGAATATATATATATATATATATATATATATATATATATATATATATATATATATATATATATATACCTAAAGGATTGTTAGGAAAGCCTGTTCAATTTCAAATTAATGCAATTATCTAATCAACCAACCACATGGCTAGGGTTGGGTATCGTTTGAATTTGAACGATTCTGATTCTGATTCCGATTCCTTGTCTCGATTCCGGTTCCTAACGATTCTCGATTCCGATTCTTTTAAGAGGCAGGGTCAAAAAAGTTTAGCTAACCTTGCTAACCAACGGTCTTTCTGAAGGAAATAATCCTTTCTGAAGGAAATACTCCTTTTGTCACAAATTTAGAATTTTGCCGAGATTTCGTTATTTTTAGAAAAGTGAAGCCACACTTTGGACCGCCGACGTAAGCAGTTCGACTCGCGCGGTTATGCCAACACTTCCAGTAGATGCTTCTTCGTTGGTGTTGTTCAGCGGTTTCTTCTTCCGCTCGGCGGACTGTGAATATCGAAACTAGGATTCGAAATTTTAACTTTTGAACGATTCCGGGAAAAACTAAACTTTTTAGTCCCGGTTCCAATCGATACTCGATTCTCGATACTCAACCCTACACATGACAGTTGCTTCAATGCATTTAGGGGTTTCATCCGGTAATGATGTGATTGCTTGTAGATAGCATGTAAAAGAGTGAGTCATGACTGAACTATGTAATATGGAAGAGAGAGGCCGCACTTTGCATATACAGTTTTATTATACAGTATAATAAAACTGTATATGCAAAGTGCGGCCTCTCTCTTCCATACATGCATTGTCATTATTAGGCCAGCACTCTTAAAACAATTTGAGATATAAACTTTGAGTGAAGCCTGCTCCAACCTCCATTTATTCAATGAACTATGTAATACACATTTACTATTTATATTAATTTAATAAATTTATAGTCATTGTTTCTAAAAAGAAAGAACGAAAGAAAGTTAAATTTGCTCTCAATTATGTAAGAAAAAACCCCATCAGCATAATGATGTACGATATAATAGTTATTTAAATAGAAACGTATGTATTATGCTATATTTGTTGTACTAACGTTGATTCATATTAATAAAAAAATACTATAGTATTAAATATGTGAATCACCATTGAGAATAATAAGAATTACAATAAAAGCTCAAAAGTAAAACGTCTCGATACACCACAATAAGTATTTGTGGTAAAAATGTGCATGCCCTGAAAATAATACTTCAATTCAAGAAATCATAATGATTCTAAAATTTGCTTAATTTTCCTGATGCAAAATATAATTTTGTATGTTTTTTAAATTTTAATCCTGCGGTGAAAAGTGACCATCTGTATAAGATTCTCCTGACAGCCAGTAACTTCACAGATCTTTAAGATCTTTTACAAAGCAACTCAGATGTTCACTTGGTGTGTGTGTGTGTGTATGGGCTATGCAGTCTGTCATGTTCTTTGGCTTAAGACATGCACCATCTTTTCTTTCACAAGCTCAAGTCGGACAAGATGCCATTGCAGAGAAACAGACCACTCTTCTCTTCTTTTCAGCTCTCAGTTCATTTCTCTTCATATTAATCTCCTTCTTCAGTGATGTGTCACATGTCAATGTTCAGCGCTAATTGAAAATTGCGCTGAAGCATCACAAAACCCGATTAGGAGTGGCTTAAAGTCAATACTGATGAAGAGAAGTCACAGTAATAAAGGCCTTTATATATTGTGTTAATTACTATAAATCTCATTTGACAGCTATAATGACTGGCTATGTTCAAAAACGCCTACCGATACTATACTATTTCAGAAGTAAATACTGTGAATCCATATTTTCTGTATGCAAACAAGACCCGATGACCTACAACATTTGCTAAAATGTACAACTAAAGCAAGCGTATTGTGCTAGAAATTGCATCCCATTATACAATGTGCTTAAATTGACTTTCCATTCCCAATCATTTTAAGTACAATAACCTTACAGTTGCATTATTGAATTGGAATGCAAAATAACCATTTTAACTGGATGTGACTGTTTGCATTAAGCATTTAAGGAGGCCACGTGACAACAATGTAGTTTACAAATGCATAAAATAGAAATGTACCAAAAGTGACAGTAAAGACATTTATAAAGTTCTTCTATCCTGAAAATACACCATAATTTCCACACAAATATTACGCAGCAAAGCCAAATTGGTATAGGATATTAAAAGAGATATGTTTCTTTATCAGCAAATCGGTGTATATCTCATCTCAAGACAAAGGGACAAACACGAAGCAAGTTCTGAGATGGATCCTAGACATCAGGATGGGTTTGCAATACGAGCCCAGAATATAAACGAGGTTAATTAATTCTCCTCGTTCAGGGGTAAACAGACTCGCTCTTAGAGCAGGAGACTGGGGCACATTTTTCACGTCCGGTTATCCACCAGAACGACAAAACACAGCCCCTCCACAAATCAAATTTTAATTTTCTCTGCCCTGTAACGTGGAGGATAATGACCCAAGCGATCGGTTTCATCAGTCATCTTCATCTCTGCTCTGATGAACTACAAACACTAGCTGGAGTAAAAAAAAAAAAAAAGAAAGGTGTTGAGATGATACCTGCAAGGTTAATGCATTCGTTTGACAAAACAAGAGGCTAACCTCGTGCAAAATGTTAACAAACTCGCCTGCCGTGTGATTTGTCTTCATGCAATGAATGGGTATGGGTAAAATAACTGAGTAAAAAAAAAGAAAAACAAAGCCTGAAAAAGGGAAAAGACTTAACTATATAGAACAGTATGCACTAAAAGTATGTTTTTGGTTAAAAAAGAGTGACCTAAATGGTTTGACCTCATATGCTGACCAAATACTGCAAAGGAGATTGACACACTAACATTTAATCCAATCTCAGGTTTACCGATTCTGTTGAGCAGTGAAGTAAGTCTGGCAGATGTGTCAATATATTGATCTTCGCAATTAAAACGTGGAAAAACTCAATAGCGTTAAACTAAAGGGGACAACTGGTAATTTCTTAACCAATTATGGTAATTGTCAAATGCTACTCACAAACTCATGCTTATGTAAACACCAGAGGAACACAGAGAAGTCAATGCTAATGAGGTTATTGTTTGTTCGTTTTTCAAAAGTGTTCAGTGAAAATTGTTTTAACTAGATATTAATAAAGCAAACAGGAGAAGATGAGACAAGTATACGAGACAAGCTTGAATTATGGGGATTCACAAGTTATCAGTTGGGAGTTGTCAAGTTCTGCAAAGAAACAATTAGGCTGTGTACAAGAAATACAGGAGGACAGATGTGAAATTACAATATTGACTGATGAATGAAAGGGATGGATGGATAAAAAGTGGATGGATGGATGGATGGATGGATGGATGGATGGATGGATGGATGGATGGATGGAGAAAGGATGGATGTTGGAATAAGAAATGGAGGGATGGATAAAAATTAAGCATGAATGGATAGAGACATGAATTGATGGATGTTGGAACAAGAAATGTAGGGATAGATAAAAATTAAGCATGAATGATGGAGACTTGAATTGATGGATGGATGGATGGATGGATATATGGATGGATGTTGGAATAAGAAATGTAGGGATAGATAAAAATTAAGCATGAATGGATGGAGACATGAATTGAGACATGAATTGATGGATAGATTGGAGAAAGGATGGATGTTGGAATAAGAAATTGGGGATAGATAAAAATTAAGTATGAATGGATGGAGACATGGATGGATTGATGGATGGATGGATGGAGAACGGATGGATGTTGGAATAAGAAATGGAGGGATGGATAAAAATTAAGCATGAATGGATGGAGACATGAATTGATGGATGGATGGAGAAAGGATGGATGTTGGAATAAGAAATTGGGGATGGATAAAAATTAAGTATGAATGGATGGAGACATGGATGGATGGATGGATGGATGGATGGATGGATGGATGTATGGATGGAGAAAGGATGGATGTTGGAATAAGAAATGGAGGGATGGATAAAAATTAAGCATGAATAGATAGAGACATGAATTGATGGATGTTGGAACAAGAAATGTAGGGATAGATAAAAATTAAGCATGAATGATGGAGACTTGAATTGATGGATGGATGGATGTTGGAATAAGAAATGTAGGGATAGATAAAAATTAAGCATGAATGGATGGAGACATGAATAAATGGATGGATGAATGGATGGATGGATGGATGTTGGAATAAGAAATGGAGTGATAGATAAAAAGTAAGCATGAATGGATGGAGACATGAATTGAGACATGAATTGATGGATGGATGGAGAAAGGATGGATGTTGGAATAAGAAATGGGGGATAGATAAAAATTAAGTATGATCGGATGGAGACATGGATGGATGGATGGAGAAAGGATGGATGTTGGAATAAGAAATGGAGGGGTGGATAAAAATTAAGCATGAATGGATGGAGACACGAATTGATGGATGGATGGATGGATGGATGGATGGAGGGAGGGATGAATACAAATTAAAAATGGATGGATGGATGCAAGAAAGGAAGGATGGATGCATGGATGGATGGAATTAGAAAGGTAGGGATGAATACAAATTAAAGATGAATGGATGGATGCAAGGAAGGACTGATGGATGGATGGAATGAGAAAGGGAGGGATGATAGAATGAAGGAAGAATAGATGGGGGGATAGATTGAAGAAGAAAGGGAGAGATTGATATGGATGGATGATGCTGGGATGAATGCAAGGAAGGAAAAATGGATGGATGGATGGATGGAAGGAGACGTTGTGTTTGTCTTCCTGTTTGTATTTGCACAGTATGAGGGAGAGAACTTACGGATTTATGAATGATTTATAGCCTACATATATAAATGAAGATGACTTGACTTGACTTAATGAATGAACCGCTCGTTGTAAAATCTTCCTTCCAGTCTACAGACATTAGTTATGACATCCGTTTCAAACATTACAGTGCTCATGATAACTTTCATTAACTCTACAATAAGTAAATCCACTTCACCAGCTGATTACTCTTCAACAGTGATGCTATAAACATAGGCCCTATACAGGGCTACCACAGACAGAACAGAAGTTCAAACACTCAATCCTGAAGATTGTTTCTCTGGCACATAAGGTCCATTCATGTTTTGCCGTTACGTGACTACCATGGATGCATGGCGGGCAACAAATGGGTATTTTCAACATAGAGTCCTGTCGTTCCAGGTCTTTCTAGTAGCTATCAAGTGTGTTAGCGAGCTAGCTACATAACTATGGACCACTACGATTAACTCCAAGGTGAAGGTAGTTAAATGTGTCTACAGCTGTGACAGCTGTGTCTACACCGCCACTGGCGATAGCGTCAAAGTGCCCAGAAGTCATTCATTTTTCAATGAATTTTGCCACTCTCGCGCCAAACCCTCATGACACAAACAGCTGACTCGCCGAACCAGATAGTGGCGTTGATTGACCAAACTACAGGTTAACTTAAAGACGATACATGATCACACACCCATTGAATTCAAACAAATGTTGAAATTGCCTTTGATGGAGTGATGGAATGTTCACTGCACAGACGTGTGACGTTATACTGTGAAGGTTGCTTATCTCACCTGGTTAGTGTCAAGGGGTGCGTTTCCCGAAAGCATCGTTAGCCAACTATGGTCGCAAGTTCCATCGTTTTCCAATAGAGTTCAATGGAAATTGCGACCAACTTGCGACCATAGTTGGCTAACGTTGCTTTTGGGAAACGCACCCCAGGTTAATACACTCCGAAACACCAACTTTTGCATAAAAACTGGCGACGTCCTGGCAAGATCCTTGACTAGTTTACTGGGTTTCGTTGCTGGAGAACAGCGTTCTTGTGACGTCACGTGCAAAGTAGTACAACATGGACGTGAAGCCAGAATTTCAACTTTTGATTGAAATGGGTTAGGGCCAATCCCAATTCTACCCCTTACCCCTTCACTTTCCCCTTCCCCTCCGTTTTGCGCGTCCACGTGAAGGGGTAGGGCTGTCCCAATTCTCTTTTGGTTGGAGGGGGAGGGCTAGGGTGAAGGGCCAGATAGCCCTTCAAACGAAGATTTTTCGGGAGCACACTTCAAACGAAGGGGTATGAGAAGTGTCACTGCTAACCCAGGCTGGCTGCCCAAGCGACAAAGGAGACCCATAAATTTAAGTATTTGTGGCTTTAATAAGTATTATAACGACAAATAATGATTTGCTTTATGTTACATTCAATATTGTGTTCATATTTACGGTCCGTTTCTTCACAGAAACGTTTGTAAAAAAAAAAAAGAAATCGCTAAAATTACTGTAGTTTGCTAACGATAGTCCCGCAACATATTTTCGTCGTCTCCGTTGTTTCCTGCGAACTTCACAAGATGCAAGAAAATAGCTGTAACCCACGCGACTGAACTGCAACTGTCGACGGGATCTTGGAAGTTGTGATAAACATCGGCGCATCTCCTGTGACGTAGGCGCTAGTGACGACTTATAATGACGTTTAACGGAGGCGTAGTGGTGTCCCATTTCTTAGGGGAATATTTTCACCCCTACGCATTGCCACTCTGTTTCAAGGGTCAAGGGGAAGGCGAAGGGGTAGGGCTAGGGGAAAGGGAAGGGGTAAGGGGTAGAATTGGGATTGGCCCTTAATGTGCGTCAATGTTACAGAGAAATGTCTAAATCTTAAATCTTAAACTAGCCAAATGTGGTCTTATCTGGTTTCAGATGGTCTAGTTGGTATCCGACCCTGGCCAACCAGACAAGTTGGTATCCCGGACTAAGATTTCTATTGACCCCAACATGTATGACACAGAGCTGCCACTAAGCCGACCATGAGTTCACAAGAGTCATTATTACCCAACCTCACAAGGATCTCCACCCATAGCAGCGACAAAGACTTTTATGTTTGTAGGTTTCCATCTTGCATAAGTGTTTTGATATTTTCAGAACATTGAATGGTACATGATTTGGTACATTGAACTGCCTATTGAACATCTGGTGGATTTCTATATAATGCATTGATGCTGAGAAAATGCTGTTTTATTAATGCTATCATGAAGACACAGTTGTGTAAAACACCAAATTAACCTTACTGCACATGCGTAAAACCTCATAAAAGCTCACTGAGATAATACAGACGGAACAGACGTTGCAAAATTCTCATGCTATTCAATTTATTTAGCAAAAATACCTCACCATTCATCGAGTCACATTATATGTTTGGTCAAAAACGCAACTGCTCTCATGTTTTGACCCAAGACAATTGTGAGAAAATCGTCTGTCATCTTTGCATCTGTCATATTTTGAGTGTGAAAATTAACATACTGTTTTTTTATCTTTTGTTGACACTGGAATCTGATATTGGCCACATTTAAAACAACAATGTAAACAGCTATACAACAAAAATCGGATCTGAGCAATAACGAACTGAGCACTAAGGCTTGCAGTGTGAACGTAGCCTAGAAATAAACCAATAAGAGGGATAAGACAGAATGAGATGCTGCATCACCCTGCCATACTCCCGACATGCCAGTCCGATGACGTCACATGAAGTTCCGTCACGCCATCGGACTGGTTTCATACGTGCTTCACAGCCCGGTCTCATCCCCAAGGCGTCATATAGGTGATGCTTTTGACATTGCGTCTACATCCGAAGCACATGGCACCCTTTAGCGTCAATATGAAAGAGGGCCAGAAGGCGCCTCCTAGTGGTCTAACCCTAAACCAACCCATTATCGTAGCGTGTTATATTGACGTTAAAGAGTGCCATGTGCGTCGGATTTAGGCGCAATGTCAAAAGCGTCACCTATATGACGTCCTAGGATGAGAATGCGTTGTGTGATCATGACGCAATAATGCAGAGGCGTTCCCACAGCGTTTCAACGCAGCGTCTCGTTCCCTTTTCAGCAAACTAGGGTTACATAACTGAGACGTTTTCCGCGTACAGACGACACCACTGTCAAAACGATCCCCATACACACGGAAAACAACTAAAAACCCAGTATTCTGCTGCCAGGCCATTAGATGGCGATGAAACACTATAGACTAAATACGTAATACACATTTGCATGATGTCATCATCTTCAGAGATTCTCGTTTTTGTTGTTTACACTGAGACCGCTTTCAAAAGTTTGCATTTTCAGGCACCCGAAACGACGTTGCCATGTAAACGAAACGGCCAAAACGCATACAAACTTTTATGTTTTTTAGTTGAAAATGGTGTTGTGTAAACAGCCCCCAATATCTAAAATGGGTTTATCAGACAAAGGTGAGATTAAAATGTGCAGTGTTGGGGGGCTCCAGCGACCCCCTGGCCTACCAGACAAAATGAAATTGGTGGGACATTTTTTTAATAATTATTTCTGCTCTAGATATTAATTATTAACATAAAAATAAGACCCTCACATCATTTTTGTCCTGTAAAAATGGTAGGCTGCACTACTGGCAGGTGCAAATCTCACACTAGTGTTTTCTCCTCCCGCAGCTGATCTGGTATCAGTCAGGGGCGTACGGTGGTGAGGAGAGTGACAGGCCAGCGGGAAGGAGAAGACAGGGGACAGCAGGGGTGACGGAGCTGCCATGCACACTCATATGAGACAGGTCTGATCCAGCACAGGCTGTCACATCACAGCTGTCACTAATAATCAGAGAGCGTTCGCAACCAGATGAGCTTCTGCTGTAGGTACAGCTGATAAAAGCCCGAGAAAAATGCTAATGTTCTTTTCAAAGGTTGTACATCTGCTTGAGTCTGGATCTAAATGAGAATGCGCTGTTTTGTTGTTCCGAACCATGTAACATTTGAACAAATGGTTTCGTATTCCATTAAGTTGATTATTGCTTCAGAATACATGTAAATTAAGTTTTTTGAGGAAATTCCAGGATTTCAACGGTTTAAAGGTCCAAATTACAGTTTTAATTAAGCTTCAAAGGTTCTACACAATCCCAGTCGATGAATAAGGGTCTTATCTAGCCAAACCATCGGTCATTTTCTAAAAAAAAACAGCAAAGTACTTTATACAAAATGAACATGCAAAGGCCATTTACCATATATATATATATATGAAGAGTTCAGATGCAAAAGCCTCTAAATGCCATTTGAAATTTTCTTCTTTAATGATGATTTTTATCAAGTTTGTATATTTAAGTTCAGTAATTTCACTTAAATGGCAATGATAATTACCTATTAATTGTTATTTAAGTGAAATTACTGAACCTAAATATACAAGTTTGATAAAAATCATCATTAAAGAAGAAAATTTCAAATGGCATTTAGAGGCTTTTGCATCTGAACTCTTCATATATATATATATATAAAAGGTCAAACATTGATGCCAGATTATTTTGAAGTTGGAGGAGAAAATTAGATCCTATCCTACATTTTCCGCCTACATCAGGTTACCGTCTGACCCTTACAACGTGATTAAGTAATTCGTAAAGTTGTTGACGTCCAGGACGAGCATTGTGTTTAAAAAAAAACGATATATATTTTTATTTATTTTAGAAAATGGTCGATGGTTTGGCTAGATAAGACTCTTATTCCTCGGCTGGGCTTATTATGCTGCACTGAAACTCCAATTAGGACCTTCAACCCGTTGGACCCCGTTGAACATATAGGCGTCATTTACCAGGGGGACGGGGAGGTCATGTCCCCACTATTATTTCCCAGGGTCGATTTTGTCCCCACCACTTTTGAAACATCTCGGATGTACAAATACAAGTAAAACATCTCCAGTTAACTATCAGAGCATTCGTTTCGTTCGTTTGTTAAATACGAGGTTATCTAGCGCTAACATGTGTTGTTTTTTAATCAAGTGATCATATGCTCGTTGCCTTTGTGATCAGTGGAGCAGATACAGTGTTTTGTTGTGGCTAGCCCACGCGCCGCAATGTCTTAACTCAGACGCGCGCATCAATCCGCTGCAGAGATTCTCTATTCATTTCGGTGAAACCGCAAAACAAAATACAAACGTGTTCCTGCTTGATATACAACCACTGCTAAAAATTATCGGTAAAATTACCCAGAACCTCCGACACGCTTCCCAAACATTCTGCCACACTGGACCATTACAGTACATACATCAAGGGTGCGTTTCCCGAAAGCATCGTTAGCCAACTATGGTCGCAAGTTCCGTTGTTACCAATAGAGTTCAATGGAAATATGGTCGCAAGTTCCGTTGTTATATACCAATAGAGTTCAATGGAAATATGGTCGCAAGTTCTGTTGTTACCAATAGAGTTCAATGGAAATATGGTCACAAGTTCCGTTGTTATATACCAATAGAGTTCAATGGAAATATGGTCACAAGTTCCGTTGTTATATACCAATAGAGTTCAATGGAAATATGGTCACAAGTTCCGTTGTTATATACCAATAGAGTTCAATGGAAATATGGTCACAAGTTCCGTTGTTATATACCAATAGAGTTCAATGGAAATATGGTCACAAGTTCCGTTGTCATATACCAATAGAGTTCAATGGAAATTGCGACCAACTTGCGACCATAGTTGGCAAACAATGCTTTCAGGAAAGGCACCCCAGGCTGATCTATGTATTTATTCAAGTGAAAATTCATGACACTAACAACGTATTACATCTCATCAATTATGAACATCAGCTATGCTAATTATTTCCCATCTGCCTTTCTGCTGTTAAAAATGGCGTTCGTCAGGTCTAGTTTTGTATCCAGCCTCTCACGGGGATTTCGGATGCCCCACCGCCTGTGATGAGAAGACCAACGCCTGTGAAGAAACGACTCAACGCCTGCGATATGTTATGGCACCGTTTTATATATAAACAATATTTATATTTAATATTTATACATAAACAATATGAATGTAAGCCAGAGGAGAACTGGCCCCCGACTGAGCCTGGGTTTTCCCAAGGTTTTTTCTCCATCCAATCTTATGGAGTTTTGGTTCCTTGCCACTGTCGCCTTGCTTGTGGCTTGCTTTTGGCTTGCTTAGTTGGGGTTATTTAATATTTAATATTTAACAATATTATTGATCTGTGTTGTACTACTTTCATGTTATCACTGTGAAGCTGCTTTGATACAATCTGTATTGTGAAAAGCGCTAAAATACTAAACCCAAAATACTATTTAACCCCCCCACCCATCACGTTTTTGGTCGGACATCATCACATCTTTGTATACATTTTTATTTATTTACATCAGTAGGCAGCTAAAGGACATCATCTTTAAAACATGAAAGAGAAAAAAAAAAAAAATGAATGTCATTGTACCCAGCACTTTTAAAAAATGCATTTCCGAATTCATCCCTGTCCCCAGCACATTTAAAACCAAAGTGACGCCTACGCTGTCGAAGTCCACTATATGCAGCTTAATTTATTTCGACTAAAGAATGAAAGACATGAACATGGGGTGAGTAAATTATCAGGAAATTTTCATTCTGAAGTGAACGACTCTTTTAAGCAAGTACTACTAAGTAGGCCTACCTAAAAGTATATGGTATGAGCTCATGGTATATGGTATGAGGGTATATTCTCTCTCTCTCTCTCTCTCTCTCTCTCTCTCTCTCTCTCTCTCTCTCTCTCTCTCTCTCTCTCTCTCTCTCTCTCTCTCTCTCTCTATCTGTCTCTCTCTGCATTTTTACATTTTCAAAAAAAATATTAATACACTGTTGTAACAAGGTTCAGGGAAGAAGGAGGCAGGAACCGGATAATAATAATAAAATAAAACTTTATTTAAATAAAATAAACAAACAAAATACCTGCCAGCAGCCCCTCACGGACGACTGCTGGCTACTGAAAATAAAATATAAAATACCGGCCAGCAGCCCCTCGCGGACGACTGCTGGCTTACCAAATAAAATATAAACCACAAACAAAAGCAGGCCTGTTCCTCTCTCGATCATCCACTCCGTCGCTCCCCCTTTATGGCTCCGCTCCTTCGTGAGAGATGCGAGACCGGTGTGCTTCGCAGGTGCTGCTCATTAGCAATCGCAACACCGGCCTCGCGACTTTCTCTCACGTCCCTCGGCCGTCCTGCTCACCACAACTGTTTTCCTCATGAGGTCTGCTGGCTGGTCCCCACAATGTAGGTGATTTCAGGTTTTACTATACTTGTGGGGACATTTGGTCCACACAATGTAATATAAACATGAACACACACACACACACACACACACACACACACACACACACACACTAATGTTTGGAAGTTAGAGATAGGATTTGTTTTAATATGTAATATATATTGGAAGTACCAATGGACATTGTATATATCCCGAAATATTCCTTTAGTACAATTTTCTTTTTCAAATGAGTTTAAACTGAACTGGCTTTAAACATTGTCATTTCACAGGTGGCGGTCAGATAAACAAACCTTGCTTTGAAAGGAGCCAAAATTAAATTGAGTTTCTGGTCAATGTTTTTGTCATTCACTCCATCGATATGGATGCAGCCAAACTGGAAACTCAATAGCCATAATCTGCTCAGTGCTCATAAAGCCGGGCTCAACAGCGGCTCCTGGCACAGCTATGGGCCTGATTTATTAACTCTCTAATAGGCTTATGGCCACCACCCCATCGCTGCCATTGACATTTGTGCTGAGCTGCAATCTCCTGCCTCTGTGTGCTTGTATCACAGACCTGCGGTGTCTCTGATCCTTATACTACACCCTCCCTTCGGACAGGAGGGATTTAGGCCAAAGCCAAACGTCACTCATCCTCTATGTCAAGCCATTCTATACCAGCCTACATCATAAAATCAGTTTTTGGACACTACTTTCATTTATTACCTGTTCTTTTTGTTCGTTAGATAAATAATACCTGTCAAGAACATGTCCACTTGCTCAAGTTACAAATTCACAAGTAAAAAAGAAAAGAAATACATTTTTCTAAAAATAACAAACCTGTTTTTAGACACATGAAATGCCTATAGCAACATTTTACTGTTATCTTTTTTTGTGTTGATGTATTTCCTGTTGAAACGGAAAGTTGGGGCAGGACACGTCAAATTTCTTATCTTTCTTTCTTTTAAAGTCCTGAACCCTTAAAAGTGATCTTTGATCATCAAATTTCCTTATTTAAGCATTTTGTTCCTTGAAAAAAAATTATTTATGCCATAAAATAGCTTGAATGAAACTCTTTGCTCTTGCTTCATTTAGTATACGTGGTTCTATGAATATGTAAATGAGCCCCACCTCCACTCACTCATTGACGATCACATGCTGACCTGGGGTGCGTTTCCCGAAAGAATCGTTAGCCAACTATGGTCGCAAGTTCCGTCGTTTTCCAATAGAGTTCAATGGAAATTGCGACCAACTTGCGACCATAGTTGGCTAACGATGCTTTCGGGAAACGCACCCCTGATTGGTTACAAGGTTTTTGTGATGTCAGAAACACCAGCGATTTCAAACCATGTTTTTGAGTCTGTCTTTGGTTCACTTCAGTTTTAAGGAGAAAATACTCAGCAATGGTATCGACTGTTTGCATTATATTCGCGAGAATTGCGATCTGAAGTAGTGTAAGCTGGTGTAAGCACATGGCAAATCTCGTGCATGCGTCGTGGAAATCTAAGGAAGTCTCGTTCTGGCCTACGAGGAAGAAAAGAAATAGTCGAATAAACTCGTTATTTTTGTTTGTTTTTTCGCACAAAAAGTATTCGCGTCGCTTGATAAACATATAGTTGAGCCACGGTAGTCACTTGGGATATTTAAACATTTTCTTCATTGACTTTTTGGGCCGTCAAGAGGCAGTCCCTTAGGAGCCAATGTGGTAGTTATACAGCTCTCAAATTTAATCAAAAATATCGTCATTTGTGTTCCGAAGACGAACGAAGGTCTTACGGGGTTGGTACAGCATGGGGGTGAGTAATTAATGACTTAATTTTCATTTTTGGGTGAACTATCCCTTTAATGGATAATAATTTTGACAGATTAATTAATTCTTAAAATTATTCTTAAATTCTTAAATTGATAATTAAAAAAAAATATCAGTTGAGCAGTTTAAAAAGTAATTTAAGTATTTTTTAAAGTAATTTTTCAAGATTTGCTTGCTGTACGGTTAAAAAATACACTACACAAATAAAATAGCATTTTTGAGATATGTCGCATGTAAGCCACGTTTTATTATACATTCAGAAATAATGTGAAATACCTGTTAACCAACATTATAAACATATTGGCTATTTCAGTTCCCCCCACTTGCAAAGTCTTTCAATTTAACCCTCTGTGGTCGACAAACAAGCCAGTGGTTTTTGATGGAATTTCTTCACATTGCAGAAAAAAGACTTTTAAAAAAACTACTTAATTTATGTTCATACAAATAAAAACAATATATCTTTAGAAACTGAAAAATGAATACTTTTGTATGTGTCCATTTACAATCAAATCAAAACATTATGCCTTTGTAAAATAACGAAAACAAATTTTTTTTTTCACAAAAAGTTTGTGTTTCTGCCATCTCGGTCTCCGTGAACTTTTTTTCTGGAGAGCGCTGAGCAACAAAACTCAGCAATATATGAAGAGTTCAGATGGAAAAGCCTCTAAATGCCATTTAAAATTTTCTTCTTTAATGATGATTTTTATCAAACTTGTATATTTAAGTTCAGTAATTTCACTTAAATAACAATTAATAGGTAATTATCATTGCCATTTAAGTGAAATCACTGAACTTAAATATACAAGCTTGATAAAAATGATCATTCTAGAAGAAAATTTCAAATGGCACTTAGAGGCTTTTGCATCTGAACTCTTCATATATTTATAAACATTTAAGTGTCTACTTTTAAATTATGCAATTAAAAAATAAAACAAATATTCTCTCTTTGTACAATCTCATATGTATGAAAGAGAGATATGTCAGTCGTTCTTGTGTCAGCTCATTATCCACTAATGTGAACACGCCTACTGACAGCTGTGTTCAAATGCTAATGATCTGAGTGAGGCGTGCCATGCAAACAGTGTCAACGCCCACATCAACTCTGTAAAATACATCAAATCGAATCAGATTCATGTACTTTCAGTCGTCTTGGGATGCGGTGAGGAATAATCCTGGAATAAATTACCTGGTTTCAGTTTCATTTTCATGACCAATAGATTCAGCCGAGGATTAGTTCTTTATTCTAATCGCAATATGGACTAGTGTCTGTGAATATTAAACCGCAAAAAGACTTCCAAATATGAATCCTGTATGTTATGCATGTCTCTGTGTGAATGCATAGCGCAGATGGACGGTTTTGTTTACTACACGTACTTACATTAGTAAACGGAACATGAACACATGGCCTATTTTGGCTTTTTTCCAAACTACATTGAGTGAAATCAACTGAAATATGTTGAAATAAAAGGGTTTTTGTATAAGCAATGTATTAATATGCAAATTATATGCTCTATAATATAACATAATTACAAAATATAATATGTTCCAGATGTAATATGCATGTTTAGACAAGATTTCGTTCACTTTTTTGGATAGATTATGAAGTGTTTACTGTAAAATAGCCTATTGCCACATCAATGATGCTTTTGTTCCCAAATTTCTGCTCATAAGCTAAATATACAATATAAAATATAATATACACATTTGTTCACATACTGTGCAATAATGCATGCATGCATGAGATCAAAAAGATCATGTTTTCTGTTAAGGTTGGACATTACATTAATGTTAATACAATAGTTGCTATGATCCTGTTCTCCTCACA
This sequence comes from Pimephales promelas, assembly GCF_988280905.1. NCBI lineage: Eukaryota > Metazoa > Chordata > Actinopteri > Cypriniformes > Leuciscidae > Pimephales > Pimephales promelas. The sequence continues at coordinate 9,268,868 of NC_142793.1, forward strand.
GGTGTTGTTTTCTTCTTCACAGATTTGAGAACCAGCATTGGACATATTCTGCATGCATATGGTGGAGGTGAGCTCATTGACTTCAAGCAGGGCACTTTTTTCTACAGTGCATATAGAAACGCCAGGAAAAATGCCAGGTATGTGATGTTCACTTACATATTTGAACCGGATTTTGTGTTTCCAGGTATGACATAATTGAAGCAAAATAATCCTTATGTTAAAATGCAGTAATAGCCAATAGGCTTTAGTTAAGTCACAGCCATGCACATGTGTTGCCATTATTAAGTGCTTTTAAAACATCCCTCTGTTTTATTGATTTCCCTTGTGCCATATGTGCACCGCCTCAAATGTGCCTGTTCTAAAACGTATGGCCAATCTATAAAGGGTCCCCACAATAAAACCCATTTAGCTTTGGCTGTGTCCTTGTCACCACGTGGCTTGTGCAATTATTTCACCATCTTTTCCCACTCTTTTCATTTGGTCATAGTGTCCGTGTGCATTGAGCCACACGTGAAGAGTTTGTGAGGATGACAATCCAATGAAAGTGAGACATGACTCAGGGAGTTTGGCACTAACACCAAGGCAATGACCAGTAAACAAATATGACACTTTCAGGTCACATAACATGTTTGTGTGAGGAGAATGGGTACATTTGGAATGGCATTTTACCTTTTTGCAATATGGACTGTGCAAATATGCTGTAAGTACATTTCCCTGAATATGCAGTGTACAAAGAGAGCGGACTGCAGAATACAATACCACAATCCAATTTTCATTGTCAAATTAAATGTTTTGTTTGTTTTCAGTCATAATTTTTATCTTTTCATGATTCAGTTATGCTGAATTCACGCTTTCTGATGTTCATTAATTAGACAGTTTTACTGCTAAATCATTTTAGTCAACAATAATAAAACAAATTCTCACAGTAATTCATTTTCATCTCCCTAAAAATGTTTCAATCAATATTTTTCTTCAACAAGTCTCTTGATCCAAAATACAGTAAAATAGTAATATTGTGAAATATTATTACAACTTAAAATCACAGATTCAAATTTTATTTTATTTCAAATGTAATTTAAGCAAAGATGAATTTTCATTATTTATTTTTTTTATTTACTCAAGTCTCCAGTGTCACATGGTAGTTCAGAAATTGTTCTGATTTGATGATTTGGCACTCAAGAAACATTTTTTTTATTATTATTATTATTATCATCAATGTTGAAAATAGATTTGCTGCTTAATATTTTTTTAGGATTATTTTAATGAATAGAAAGTAAAAATAATATTCGGAAAAAAATACATGTATAAATTATAAGTATGATTATATATTAAATGTATGATTATAAATGTTTTTACACTTACTTTTAATAATTTTTTTATCAAAAATGACTGAGTTTTAGTAGTAGTAAAACCATATCTCCCCCTTCTACAATAAAAAATTAATAAATGAAAAGAGGTTTCTTTTCCCTTTTAATGAGCCAATTTATTTATTTTTTATTCGGTAACACTTTACAATAAGGTTCATTAGTTAACATTAGTTAATGTATTTACTAACATGCACTAACCATGAGCAATACATTTGTTACTGCATTTGTTCATCTTTGTTAATGTTAGTTCATGAAAATACAGCTGTTCATTGTTTGTTCATGTTAGTTCACGGTGCATTAACTAATGTTAACAAGATTTTAATCTAGTATTAGTAAATGTTGAAAATAACATTAACAAAGATTAACAAATGCTGTATATGTGCTATTCATTATTAGTTCATATTAACTAATGTAGTTAACTAATGTTAACTAACGAACCTTATTGTAAAGTGTTGCCTTTTATTCTTACAATTTACAATAATACTGTATGACTGCATTTTATTATTTGTATAAATTACACCAGATGAGAGCCACTGAGCCAGAAATAGATTATTTTAAAAAGTCCTACCCATGAAAAACAGTGAGGAGAAAACCACAGCCTCCATAAGGACTCTTTGAATGTTTAGTGATTCCAGTGTTATTTTGCTCTACAATCTCAGGTCATTTCTGAGGCCTGCAGAGCACAGGTCATTAAAAACACCCATGCTGTTTTGTATCTCACAACTCCTACTTTCAGCTGTAACCTTCTGTTGGCTGACACTTTCTGTGTGGGATAAAGATGTTCGTAGTGTAAATTGGGCAACGGATCTTTGGATATTTAACAGCCTAAGCTTAAACTTCCCTGTAAAAACAAAACCTGAAATAAATCCATTCTTTTTGAGGATCTATGTGATGAATGGTATGTGAACCATTTTTGCCATTGTATTCTGTAAGTTTAGCCAAGAGATCTCAAAATATCTTAGTTTATTGTCACCAGACAACTTTTTACATCTTTTATATGATGCTGCCATCCCATAAAATGCCCAAATATACATCACATTGCCACATACAAAGCTGTTTCGGTGACTAGATTGGTGTCACCAGTTGGGTTGCAAAATTCTGTGAATTTCCAAAGATGGAAACTTTCCATTAATAGGAATTTAAGGGAATTAACAGGATTTATGGGAATAAAGTGGGAATTTTCAAATGTGAGGGTTGGCTCTTCATAGGGAACTTATATATAGTTGAGGAAAGTATATTTTAGCATAATCTTGACTAAAACAAACAGATGCCATTTAAATACACTTGAATATCCATGCCATTCCTCAATCACATGCACACAGAACACTGCTTTCTGCATGGCTATTGAGACCACACCCCCTACTGGCATCACATGTACAGAAGCCCAAAGCACAAGACTATTGAAGGCACACATTTGAGCTGTGGACTAAATAAAGTGAAGTAAGTTTTGATGATATTATGGGGAAATAGATTTATTAAAGGGTTAGTTCACCCAAAAATGAAAATTCTGTCAGTATTTACTCACCCTCATGTTGTTCCAACCCCGTAAGACCTTCACTTCTGCATACTAGTCCATAGGCTTCTTGAGGGAATGACTTGCTGTCCTCGAAAAGTCATTAAAGACATCGTTAAAATAGTCCAAGTGACTACAGGGGCTCAATCTAAGGTTTATCAAACGACGAGAACACTTTTGAGCGCAAAAAACAACAACAAAAATAACGACTTTATTTCAACTATTCGTTTATTTCTCCCTCTGTGTGAGTCAGGTTACTAGTTTAATAGCGTAAGCTTCTGTTATTGTACGTCACACGCATCACACACACATGACCATAGAGAAGGAAGTGAATAGTTGAAATAAAGTCGTTATTTTTGTTTGCTTTTGCGCACAAAAAGTATTCTCGTCATTTGAAAAAGTTAAAATTGAGCCACTGTAGTCACTTGGACTATTTTGACAATGTCTTTAATGACTTTTCGATGCCAGCAATAGTCATTCCCTCAAGAAGCCTATGGACTGTATGCAGGAGCGATCTTAATATCTTAAATATCTTAATTCGTGTTCCGAAGATGAACGAAGGTCTTACGGGGTTGAAACAACATGAGGGTGAGTAAATACTGACAGAATTTTCATTTTTGGATGAACTAACCCTTTAAATGTTTTAATTGCAAATATCACACAAATGTATTCATCAAGTAGCAATGCATAGCAATGATACGTTTTTTTCCAGCCCAAAGTAAGAATACTAATGCAATGGCATGAACAGATAGTAAGGCTAGCTAAACAACTGGAATGATCTTGAAAACACATTGCAGTAGGTAACACAGTCTCATCCCAAAAAGTCATATAACTGACGTCTTGGGACGTTTTTCGACCGTACGTCAATATCCGCCATTTTAGGGCCCCCTTAAACGTCGGTAGATGGCGATCCCAGGCCGTCATACAACTGACGCTTTACCTTTAACGTCAGTTAGGTGACGGGTTAGGTTTAGGGTTAAGTTTAGGTCTGAGGTAGAGTTAGGATCCCATAACCTCATCTACCGACGTTTAAGGGGGCCCTAAAAAGGCGAATATTGACGTATGGTCAAAAGTTATATGACGTCTTGGGATGAGACCGGGTTGCAGTAGGCAGAGAAAATCACCCTAGTAACACCATAGAAACCACCCAGAACACCTTAGCAACTGCCTAGCAACACCAAAGCAAACACCCAGAACATACTAGCAACCACATAGCATCCACCTGAACACATGAATAAGCCATATCTCAGCACCAGAACATCATACACGTTTGTTGGTTCGGATGCAACCATGTACCACACCCTAGCAGCCGAGTGGTACCACACCCTAGCACCACTTCACATTTTCTCCTGAAAATGTACATTAATTTCTTATGACTTCTGTTTATATTTATGCTTGGATATGATACAATGATTGATTACATTACAATGAATTCCCAGTTAGTTTCCCTAAATTCCCATTAATCCCATGGAAAGTTTCTAATATGGAAAATTTCCTAAATTCCCCAGCTTAACTTCCCATTGAAATTTACCGGAATTTTACCGTAAATTTTACGCCCCTTTGCAACCCTAGTCACCAGTTCCATAGAGTTGCGTTTACGTATTACAACCGTCCACTAAACGGGATGATAAAGATTCGTTCTAAAAATCTTGAGCCCTGCAACTGTACCTGTTAGAGCACAGGAGAAAACTCGTAATGCACTTCCTTCATTCTGCACCAAACATAGACTGTCCTTTAGTTTAGACTATCTTTTTATTTTTATTTTACAATTGCTACTTAGTTAACTGAACTTTAGCATATTATTTGTATGTATCTATGGCTATTATATTATCTTACTGTCAGTATATTTATTTACGTATGTGGATGTGACAGGATGTTTTTATCGGCAACGTTGGGGGGGGGGGGAGGGGGGTGTCTAAGCATTTCTTTACATAACCTGTTATTGTCATGACAAATAAACTACCTTGAACCTTAAACTAACAACTACAATTTGCATCCTAGAACAGAACTTCTCAAACCTGTCCTTGGGACCCTTGCACCCCAGCATATGTTGAATGTCTCCCTCATCTAACACACCTGATCCAGCTCATCAGCTCAGTAGTAGAGACTTGCAAGACTTGAATTGTGTGTGCAAGAAAAGGTGCAATGGTGGGGGGTCCCCAGGACAGGTCTGAGAAGCACTGTTCTAGAGCAGGGGTTCCCACAGTTTTTCCATTCCAGGACCCAAGACAAGTATAATCTACAGTATCTCAAGACCCACCAAAATATTTTAAGTGAAATATGGGCTAAGGTTGGGATAGAAATCCACCTGGGGGCCGGATACTTATGTATCGGCTAATAATATTAGCCTACATGTTTTGTCTCTTGGAATTGCACATTATACAGTAGCTTGAGTTGACAAAAAGCAATCTCGCGATTTCTATTTAATATTCGTGTATCGTGCAACCCTAGACTGAACTGTTTTTGTGTATGTCATTCACTGAAACGCAAATTTAGCTGCTGCCAAGTGACCAATGTTGGGTGTAATTTAATTACTTTTCTCTTGAAAATGTAAGTAAGGGATTACTCTTCATTTATCTGTAATTTAATTACAGTTACTTCTGATGTAATTGAGGTAAATACTGTGTATAGATCAATCCGATCTCACAGCGATTCGTAGCCTATGCATTTTATGAGGTGTCTAAATTGTACGACCGCACTCGTACAAATTCGTATGAATTAGCCATTTTGTAAAATATGTATGAAAAAAGTGTGAAATGTCATGAGATCAGACATAAAACAATAGTGGGTTTAACATCAAAATGTACTGTCTTTTATCAAAAAGTATGTTTTTATAATGTAACCCTTTCCACCTTGGTCAGTTTAAGGATAATTCATGCAATTTTACTAGTATTTATTTGAAAGAATTAAAACCGATTCATTTCTATGCTTGTATTATTCAGCTGGTTGAGATTGATATGGGATTTTGAAATAATTAGTAATTAAAAGTAATTAAATACTTTTTAAAGAGAGTAATTAGTACAGTAATCGAATTACACTGTTGAAGAGGTAATTAGTAACTAGTAACTAATTACTTTTTTAGAGTAACTTACCCAACACTGCAAGTGACTTTGCGCGACCCATCTTTTCCGACTCTGCGACCCACAAATAGGTCGCGACCACAGTTTGAAAACCCCTGTTATAAAGCCTATTATTATGTCATCAACTCTTGCACCTGGGCAGCTCTTAAAACAGCTAACATACGGGCAGTTTACGCTCTCATAAAGACCAGTGCAAATGTCTAAGACGTAAACAGAAAATTAAGACGATAAATCATATTTAAATAAGTCCTCTTGCTGAAAACTAAAAGCACCATCAAACCAAAACAAGTACATTGACAAAACAATAGAAATAGAAAACCATGCATATAATTCATGAGCATAATGTTGGAAGTAGAACAGCCGGGCTCAATTACGGTGGCCTTGATCTCTGGAGAAACAGCAAGCTGAATGAAGCTTTTGGCTCCAAGCTGGAGCAGAAATCTACAGCTGAAGCCTGTTCTGCTGTTAATATTTAAAGCTGTGCAAATAAAGGCTAATTCTAAAATTCTAACATGGCATTTCCCAACTCCAGCACATTAAAAAGCTCTGAGTGTTTTAGTTATGATCACATTTATGATCACAAACTAAGTTTAACATTAATTTACACGGCGATAAAGAAAAAGCAGGTGCGTGTAGAACGTTAAAAGTGCATCAATAGTTTGTAAAATATCTCTACTTTTTCCCAATGCTGTGTTTCTATATATTGTTTGTATTTCTTTCAGTGTTTGCATACTGTACTTTTCACCCAGAATTTGAAAAATTGCAAAAACATAAAATAATAATAATAATAATAAGAAGAAGAAGGAATATTGTATAATTACTTGCCACTTACACTGTAAACAAATTATTTAATCAATAAGGTATGACAACATATGTTTTAACTCTCAGACAAGATTCAGGTCATTATTTAAGTAAGTTTAATGTAGTTTAAGTTGAAATGACTTAAATATCCAAGTTGTTTGTACTTAAAAATTTAAGGTAGCCACTTTTTTTTTTTTTTTTACAATTTACAATTTACCAATTATGACACATTTTTTAACACAGCTTCATTCTGACACATGTACGCACATGCCCATTTTCGTAACAGTCAGAAATTTTCATTTAGAGTGCCTCCTATGGGCAGAATTTAATGTAGCTACTGTATATTGAAATATAACCTCACTCCCCAATGTTACATAAATTCAGGAATCAAATTCCTTTTCATTGTACAGTACCATCGCAGTATGTTTTGTGAGACTAAGACGAAAAATAAATTGAAAAAGGGCTTGAAGGAATAAAGTGCATTCAGGCTAACAATGCCCATCAAAGAGATTGTCGAAAACAGAAAACTTTAAAGATGAGAGTGTAAATTAAGAATGCCAATATCAATTGGGGCCACGTTTACAGCAGGATGAAAGCAATGTGAAGGACACTGTCGAACCCTCTTGAGTGTTTCCCATGATGCATTGATCATTAAGCAAATAACGATAGTCTTTCACCAGCGGAAGCGAAATTGTACGAGTTCTCAAAAGATTGTCCATTGGGAAAATCAGTAATAATTGAGTAAATAAACAAGTTACGAAACAATGTTCCATTTTTATTTTACCAATCAATAATGAATTCATAAAAAAAAGTTCCATGACCCATGAGTTGTTGTTTTTTATATATATTTTTTTTATATTGCTGCCTCCCAATAGCCTGGTAATACCAGACTCTGCTACTTCGCTTTGCTTCATAGACAGAGTCTGGAATGGCATACTAGAGAAGTGTTTTCTCTCTCGCTAGGGGGCGCTTGTCTGAATTTTAAAATCATTGGTTACCCGTAAGCCAATCAGATAAGTTTATTTATGACGTATTTTATGCGCCGACACAGCCGCATTAAACCACAGACATGCATCGAACTCAAATCTATGATCGAACGTCCACTGTAAACCTGCTGTAAACACTTGATGATGTGAACGAAATACTGGAGTGAAAATGGCTGTAAACGACTTTTGCAGTTAATCTACGCATCCACGGTACAATCACGGCCTCTAAACTTATTTTTCCCAGAGTGAAACAAGAAAATATTTGTAGCCAACTCTCAAATTTAGGATTAGATCTTTTAAACACAGCTCTTTGTTCCTCTAGCCTGGTAATATCAGACTCTGACAGACGTAACTAACGGTAACAATTGATAAATTCAACTTTTCCCAAAACCAGTCGGGAGTAGAGCCACAACATTTATCAATAAAAGGTTTATCAAACACTCTTTTTGTTCTGGTTTCAGTTTGAAAAACCCCAGAATGTTCTCCATAACAGAGCGAATTGCATCCCGTGTCTCGTTTCCCATTCGATTTCTCTAACCTACAATGTAAAACTCGGCGCTTAGCGTCTACGTCACGGCTCTCAGCCCGCCCTCTGTTCGTTGATTGGTCGGCTGTCCGAAGGCCATTGGAAAACTGAAAGATAGGCTGCTATCTCAGACTGACTACAGGAGCTGGAGTAGGAAGTCTGAGGTAGTCAGGCTAGCCTCCCAATTTGCATAGCCTAAAGACCTGTTCACACCGGGACGAATTTCGTGCGCGTTATTCGCCGGCGTTTAACGCCTCGTGACTAAACAAAGGGCGCCAATGTGAGTGTTCACACCGACGCGTAAAACGCCACGTGTAAAAGCGTCATTTTTAAAAAAACGCCTCAGGTTCGTTTTTTTCATTTTGATGCGGCGCCGGCGCATCAAAATACAATAAACATCTGAACAGCCCGTACACATCTGACCAATGTGTACGGGCCTTAAAACTATGTACTATTTTTGTGAAGAAAAAACGTGTTTTTTTGAGTGTATAGCAGAAGAGCAGGCAGGTTTTGGGACATGCATTGCATTTTCCATTAATGTTTATCAGTTGTATGTTTGTGTGCATTTTACTTTGTGATTTCACCGGATCGAATATAGTCTCCCCAACGGATTAAAGCGTGAGTCCGTGTGAAGACCGAGCCGAGCCACAAGAGAACTGTATCCGCGCCACTGATCGCAGCGGCAACGAGCACTTTGACCACTTGTTTTCAAAAGCAACACATTTCAGCGCTAGATCGCCTCTTATTTAAAGAAACGAAATAAATGAATGCTCTGCTAGTTAACTAGAGATGATTTATTTATTTGTATAATTTACATCCGTGCCGCGAGAGATGTTTCAAAAGTGGTGGGGACAATATCGACCCTGGCTAAAAGTGGTGGGGACATGTCCCACCCGTCCCACCCGCAAATTACGCCTATGCGATTCAGTAAACTCGATATCTGTAATAGTAAAAACGTATAATAGATGTAGTAAAACGAATCCCACAGCAGACACGCCCCTTCTAACAGAGCGTTCTAAGCAGAGGCTAAAATCAGGCTAGGAAAAATGCCTTTTATTTCTAAATTATGACTATTGTTGATCTAAAAAACATACTAACATTATAAGGGCAACCCAGGAAACATTATAGAATAATAATAATAAAAAACATGTCAGGGGACCTTTAAAGTTGCTAATTAAAGTTAATAAAGTTGCATTTTGAAACCCACAGCCCACATTTTCACTCTTTTTACTGGCATTGATGGTTCATACACGGAACCTTCCCATTGCACAATACAACAAGAGTTATTAGGTTATTAACATTCCACACTAAGAAAAGGTTATTTTAAGAACTATTCACAGAAATGTTCTATTTTATCACTACAAAAAAAAAAAAAAAAACTTTTGGGACCATTATTTTTAAGAGTACTCTTAATACCACTTGCCTCTGACTAGCAATAGCTATTTAATTTGTTTATTTAATGTTCAATTCACATTTATTTGTATAGCACTTTCCACAATACACATCATTCAAAGCAGCTTTGCAGAAAATAGATTCCACATTACAATATAGAGTGATCTGTTATCAGAGGCAACTAAGTTACGGATTTCAGAAATGAAAAACAAAATCACAGTTAGCGAGAAATGTATGAATATAAACAATGTAATAATTTGAGGCAAAAACAATGAACTCATTAAAGTAATGAATACTTCTTTGTTAACTAAAGATTATGACATTTAGAAAAACTGTACCATTGATCCAGAATATGATCCATCAAAGATTCCTTTTTCAATAGGGAAGACATTAACAAAAAAAAAAAAAAAAAACAATGTTCATCAAACTACTTCAGTAGTCTTTCTTGAGGTATTAGAGCGCCTCAATATCAAACACGCATACACACACATGCGACAGATTGCACGGCCATGGCATATGTTGACTATTAGTCATCAGCTCCACCTCTGAAGGCATCCCATCTATGACAACACCGTTCCATGCTTGCTTCCATCCAGCAGGAACAAAAAAACTAATTAACAGTCATAAACAGAACAACGGCACTTGCAGAGGACAGCTGGTGGTGCTGTCATTTAGTGAGAGGCGTGGACCCCTTTTTCCATTTATAACAATAGAAAAGTGTCTGCAGTCCATTTGTAGTCTCGGACAAAGGGGCTAAGAGGGTGAGCGGGGGAAATCGATGCTTTTGCAGGGGAGATCAATCATGGGGTCGGCGGGCTGATAAAAATCAATGTGAAGTGAGGGCTATGGGTTGTTTTTCAATAGGAGACAGTGCATTATAAACTGGAAACATAGAGACAGTAACCAGGGTGGACTAGCTTGTTTCTCGCGAGAGAGCCAGCAGTGACTTCTGAATCTGGGGTGTAAGCCAGAGATGATTTTGGAGTCAGATCCTTACAGACCACCCATAGTCTGTTCACTGACACGTACTGCAAACAAAAATGGCTGTACAAATAGCAACTAGCATACACAAACATGCAAATAGGGCCTGTGCATGTTCATCTGTGTTATCACTACAATTGTTTATGGACAGTCACGTGACTGATAAAAACATAAAAACACATCTCCCACAGTTACATTAAAAACTCACCTGGAGGATTATTAGGAACACCATACGAATACTGTGTTTGACCCCCATCGCATGTGGCATTGATTCAACAAGGTGCTGAAAGCATTCTTTAGAAATGAACCACCACATCCCAAAGATGCTCTATTGGCTTGAGATCTGGTGACTGTGGGGGCCATTTTAGTACAGTGAACTCATTGTCATGTTCAAGAAACCAATTTGAAATGATTCGAGCTTTGTGACATGGTGCATTATCCTGCTGGAAGTAGCCATCAGAGGATGGGGACATGGTGGCAATAAAGGGATGGACATGGTCAGAAACAATGCTCAGGTAGGCCGTGGCATTTAAACGATGCCCAATTGGCACTAAGGGGCCTAAAGTGTGCCAAGAAAAAATCCCCCACACCATTACACCACCACCACCAGCCTGCACAGTGGTAACAAGGCATGACGGATCCATGTTCTCATTCTGTTTACGCCAAATTCTGACTCTACCATCTGAATGTCTCAACAGAAATCGAGACTCATCAGACCAGGCAACGTTTTTCCAGTCTTCAACTGTCTAATTTTGGTGAGCTCTTGCAAATTGTAGCCTCTTTTTCTTATTTGTAGTGGAGATGAGTGGTACCCGGTGGGGTCTTCTGCTGTTGTAGCCCATCCGCCTCAAGGTTGTGTGTGTTGTGGCTTCACAAATGCTTTGCTGCATACCTCGGTTGTAACGAGTGGTTATTTCAGTCAAAGTTGCTCTTCTATCAGCTTGAATCAGTCGGCCCATTCTCCTCTGACCTCTAGCATCAACAAGGCATTTTCGCCCACAGGACTGCTGCATACTGGATGCTTTTCTCTTTTCACACGATTCTTTGTAAACCCTAGAAATGGTTATGAGTGAAAATCCCAGTAACTGAGCAGATTTTGAAATACTCAGACCAGCCCGTCTGGCACCAACAGCCATGCCACGCTCAAAATTGCTTAAATCGCCTTTCTTTCCTATTATGACATTCAGTTTGGAGTTCAGGAGGTTGTCTTGACCAGGATCACACCCCTAACAGAGAAATTGAACAGGTGTTCCTAATAATCCTTTAGGTGAGTGTATATGAAGAGTTCAGATGCAAAAGCCTCTAAGTGCCATTTGAAAGTTTCTTCTAGAATGATCATTTTTATCAAGCTTGTATATTTAAGTTCAGTGATTTCACTTAAATGGCAATGATAATTACCTATTAATTGTTATTTAAGTGAAATTACTGAACTTAAATATACAAGTTTGATAAAAATCATCATTAAAGAAGAAAATTTCAAATGGCATTTAGAGGGTTTTGCATCTGAACTCTTCATATATACTGGATTATACAGAACTCTTTTAAGTTTTTCCTCTCTGTATTCTTATTGAATAATTGAATAATTATATATATATATATATATATATATATATATATATGACATTTTTCTTGTCTCCATCTTATATTTATTGTTTTACTGAGCATATGATGCTGTGAAAGCCAGGTATTGTAGGAATAAGCATAATTAGGAAGGCCAGCTTTTGGAAATGCCTTGGCAATGTACAGTAAGTGTGTCTGCGATGTTGCCCGTAGGAAACTAACTAGGTCTTGCAACAGAGTAACTGTATCGCCTAAAAACTTTCATGATTCAGGTGTTGAAAATTTTTTTGGTTAACCATAGGGGTATTTATTGAGATGGTTCTGAGATCAAGAACGTAGTGGTAGACTGCAGAGAATTAAGATACTCACAGTTGAGTCTGTTAAACTTCAAGACAAGTCTGAAAAGTCAAGAATATAAGGTGGACTGAAAATGAGAATTCAGTAACGGGGAGGCATTCAGTCTGACAACTTGAACCGAAGGTGAAAAAAAAAAAAATCCAGAGATAGAAGCAAGAGGTGGAGGTGGACACTGATTATGCTATGACTTTGTGTGGGTGGACAAGAAATGCAAGCAACCATTGCCATTTCCCACACATATATTGCATGATTGAGGTGTAATTTAGTTGGAACAAACTGTGTTGCAATAGTTCAGGGTTTATTAAATATATCCGAATAAATAATCACATTTAATAATAGTAATTCATCTAATATTACGGTTTGGGGGTCTTTAAATAACGCAATTACTAAATGTATGTAAATGACACATATTGTATTAATGTAGTTCACAGCCGAGATATAATTGCATAATAACGCATAATCAAAAGGATTTAGTATGAGCAGTTAAAAGATTATCAATCCGCAAATGTTGTTCAGTAGTGAGACAAAACAAAAGAAAAAAAAAATAACAATGGGAAACAGGCTTTCTTTGAAATGTAAGGGGAAAACATGAAAGCATGCAGATGTCCCACAGGAACGGAAGACAATGCAGACCTTAAAAACATGCATGCAACGGCAGAGCAAAAATAAACGATTAAACTGAGATTTCCACATCAATTATTTATCACGCTGAAGGCCTCAGTGCTGCAACGCTGCCAAATCTCATATCAACGTTTCTTTGCCTGGTACTTCAAACAAGTGAGACTATCAGAAAAAAAATATCCTTTACTATTTTAGTATCTTTAGAGAGCTTTTTATTTTCTGCTCTTGTCAAACTTTCTTGGATAAGGCAACAATGTTAAATCATCTCCAGCTCTGTGTGTGGTGGTTCAATCTGTTGACTTAGGTCATGCTGACAAATAGTGTTTGTATAGTCTTAATAGCTATATACGTGATCTATAATAAATGTAGCTCTAAAAAAAGTCCCACAAATGTGGTTCAGTGGTGCAACACTGTTGACACAATTGAGCTTTGTATGTGAAAGCTTTATCGAACTGCATCTCAAAACAGAAAACTGCAAACACACAACTCGATTGTGCACTAAATTCATTGTGAAATAACTTTCCTCCACACTTTATGGATTTCATTTTACATGTATGTTTTTGCTGCTGTTGTGCACAGGTGTTCGCATTGACATTTCTATTAATGATGATGTTTCACTTGTTGTGAGTGATATTTAACCTTTTTAAAAATATCCATAAAAATAGTATAAATGATTACTTTGTTAACACATCCTCTTATAGGTTTGAACAAAATAATGATTACATATAAAATATCATAAATAAATACATTTTAATATGGTAACTATGACGTCTGCCGTAGTAATTAAACAATAACTGTATGACATTTTAGTTTTTTAAGAGCCTACACTGAATACTAAAACATATACAAAAAATGTCAATATGACAACTATACTACTAAAACGTATTAAATAAATTAATAATAAATAAATATTTTATAAATGAATAAACATGAATTGTATTAATTGAATTGATCAAAAGTGACATTGCTACCAAATTCTATTTCAAATACAATCTTTTAAACTTTCCATTCATCAATAAAAATAAAACAAGGTAAAAACAAACCAAAAAGGTATCACTCTGCTGAAAATCAAGCTTTTAATGTTGTTTCTATATGTGGTGTTTTTAAATTGCTTTCAGTCAACACCATTGCAGTATTTTCTCCTTAAAACTGCACGAAGACAGTCTCAAAAACACAGTTTGAAATCGCTTTCTGTAATCACAAACTACCTTGTAACCAATCAGGGGTGCGTTTCCCGTAGTTCGCTGTTTCACTACCATAGTACGATGCATCGTTGGAAAAATCAACTAGTCACGACTGTTTCCCGAAACCCACTGTCGCAAAGTATCGTTCAACCACGTTGGTTTCGCACGTGGTGGAGTAATAACTACTTTTAATGAAACTGTTTGAGATCCAATTAACGCTAGATTTGTTTTAAATAAATTACAAACATGTCATCTGAGGACTATTTAGGGGCCAAGCACCGAAGGTGCGGAGGCACCTATTGTATCTGTGCCGGTTCTTATTATTATTATTATTAGGGGCCAAGCACCGAAGGTGCGGAGGCACCTATTGTATCTGTGCCGGTTCTTATTATTATTATTAGGGGCCAAGCACCGAAGGTGCGGAGGCACCTATTGTATCTGTGCCGGTTCTTATTATTATTATTATTATTCTTCTTCCGACTGGGCGTCTATGGCAGCCCATAGACCGGTTTGCGGGAAAGTTGTTTTGGTTTGACATTCTGATAGAGGACAGTCCCAAATTTAAATACACCAATTTTGGTGTCTCTAACTCATTCCCTCTAGCGCCACCAACTGTCCAAAGTTGCACTTTTATTATGCTAATAACTTTTGAACCGTAAGGCCTATCAACAAAATTCTTTTTTCTTCTTGTTCCTGAGCTCATGCCGATTCGATCGCACCCAATGACGTCATTTTCCGTCATAAAAAAACGGCCGCCATTTTGAATTTTCCAAAAAACCTACTTTTGCGAACTCGTCCTAGACGGTTTGTCCGATTTTCACCAAAATCGCACCGGATCATCTCCAGGCAGTGTTGACAAAAAGTTATGGAATTCATGATGATTCGAATAACCGTTTTTGATAAGCGCGCAAACTAATTTTACGTAGCGCTTGCGAAAACAGACGTGAGGCTGTATCTCCGCAACGCTTACTCGTTTTCAGACCAAACTTTGTACGTGTCATCACAAGCATGACCTGAGGCTACGTGCTGCGTTTCGGCGCAGCGCCACCTAGTGGTCCGGAGATATGAAAAATGGCTATTTTTGCTCGTAACTTCTGAACGGTTTGTCCAAAAATCATAAACTTCATCTCGTTAGATTCAGGGCATCATGCCGAGTCGACTGATATCCAATTTTCCCAGATCGGCCATTTTGGCTGTCGGCCATTTTGAATTATGTGCTAAAATGCTGTATTTTTTGAACGCATGAACGAATTGTTACGAAACTCGGTATGGGTCATCAGTACGATGCCCTGAAGAAGCCTGAGAAGTTTCGAAACAGCGCCACCTAGTGGTGAATTGTTTTTTTCAAACGCTTATAACTTTGGGTGTGGTACACTTATTTTCACGGGAGTCATCTTTTTGAGTTCCTGAATCGTTGCCGAGTCCAACGATACTAAACATGCTGGGTTTCGTCTTACGGTTGGTGTAGCGTAGCGATTTAGCGCGAAAAAAACACTTGGCGATATCTTCAAAACCACTGTTCCGATCGAGACGAAACCACCGCCAGAACCACGAAATCATAGCTTGTTAACTAAACACATATGCCCAAATGCGAAAATATTGATAGTAAGGGGTAGTAAAATTCAAACAAAGTCATGTGTCAGTCATTTTTTACGTGTTTTTTCATATAAATGTTTATAACTCGGAAGTGAATTGAGATATTTGCACCAAAATTGACACACATATGTATGGGGTCACTCTGAGGACACATAAAAAAAATTGTGGGACTGAGCCTCTTGGTGGCGCTATAATAGAACAAAACGTGAAATTCCCATTGACTTCAATAGAGTTTTGTGAAATAAAATGCTATACTAAACAAATGCTTTGGTCTAACATTACGAAACTCAGTGTGTGCCATAAGCAGCATGCCCTGAAGGTACTCAAAAGATTTTGAGACAGCGCCACCTGTTGGTCAAAAGTTATAATTAATTTCTGAGAACGCTAATTACTTTTGAATAAATTTGCTTATTGCAATGAAACTGATCTTAATAGATTCCTTGGGTTATGCTGAAAACATAGATATCAGGTTTTCCATAATCAGACAAACTTCCTGTTCGCCATCTTTATTTCTTTGAAAAACCTTCTTTTTCGAACTCCTCCTAGACCGTTTGTCCGATTTTCACGAAAATTGAATCGTATCATCTCCAGACCGTGCCGACTAAAAGTTATGAATTGCACGATGATAGACAAAACCGTTTTCGTATACCACAGCATCAAATTTTAGGCATGCTGCCAAAATTACTATTTAGGCTTTATCTCTGCAATGCCTTCACATTTTGACACCAAACTTTGCATGTGTCATTGTCACCTCACTCTGACCACATCACATCTATTTCGTAACTGCGCCACCTATTGTTCGAAAGTGATAACCCATTAAATCATCTTATAAGTTAATGTTTATGTGATTTTCTTAGCCATTTGCCCAAAGTTCTCTCAAAATGCCCTTAATTGCTCCTTGCTGCAGTTGGTCTGCCACTCCTTGCCATTTTGGCATATGTTGCCGCTTCTTGCGCTTGGCCCCGGTAATGGCTGCTTGCAGCTATATTTATTATTATTATTATTAGGGGCCAAGCACCGAAGGTGCGGAGGCACCTATTGTATCTGTGCCGGTTCTTATTATTATTAGGGGCCAAGCACCGAAGGTGCGGAGGCACCTATTGTATCTGTTCCGGTTCTTATTATTATTATTAGGGGCCAAGCACCGAAGGTGCGGAGGCACCTATTGTATCTGTGCCGGTTCTTATTATTATTATTATTATTATTATTATTATTATTCTTCCGACTGGGCGTCTATGGCAGCCCATAGACCGGTTTGCGGGAAAGTTGTTTTGGTTTGACATTCTGATAGAGGACAGTCCCAACTTTAAATACACCAATTTTGGTGTCTCTAACTCATTCCCTCTAGCGCCACCAACTGTCCAAAGTTTCACTTTTATTATGCTAATAACTTTTGAACCGTAAGACCTATCAACAAAATTCTTTTTTCCTCTTATTCCTGAGCTCATGCCGATTCGATCGCACCCTATGACGTCATTTTCCGTCATAAAAAAACGGCCGCCATTTTGAATTTTCCAAAAAACGTACTTTTGCGAACTCGTCCTAGACCGTTTGTCCGATTTTCACCAAAATCGCACCGGATCATCTCCAGACAGTGCTGACAAAAAGTTATGGAATTCAAGATAATTCGAATAACCGTTTTCGATAAACGCACAAACTAATTTTACGTAACGCTTGCGAAAACAGACGTAAGGCTTTATCTCCGCAACGCTTCATCCTATTCAGACCAAACTTGGTACATGTAATCACAAGCATGACCTGAGGCTACATGCAGCGTTTCGGCGCAGCGCCACCTAGTGGTCCGGAGATATGAAAAATGGCTATTTTCGCTCATAACTTCTGAACGGTTTCTCCAAAAATCAAAAACTTGGTCTCGTTAGATTCAGGGCGTCATGCCGAGTCGACCGATATCCAATTTTCCCAGATCGGCCATTTTGGCTGTCGGCCATTTTGAATTATGTGCTAAAATGCTGTATTTTTTGAACGCATGAACGAATTGTTACGAAACTCGGTATGGGTCATCAGTACGATGCCCTGAAGGAGCCTGAGAAGTTTCGAAACAGCGCCACCTAGTGGTGAATTTTTTTTTTCAAACGCTTAAAACTTTGGGTGTGGTACACTTATTTTCACGGGAGTCATATTTTTTAGGTCCTGAATCGTTGCCGAGTCCAACGATACTAAACATGCTGGGTTTCGTGTTACGGTTGGTGTAGCGTAGCGATTTAGCGCGAAAAAAACACTTGGCGATATCTTCAAAACCGCTGTTCCGATCGAGACGAAACCACCGCCAGAAACACGGAATCATAGCTTGTCAACTATATGCAAATGCCCAAATGCGAAAATATTGATAGTAAGGGGTAGTAAAATTCAAACAAAGTCATGTGTCAGTCATTTTTTACGTGTTTTTTCATATAAATGTTTATAACTCGGAAGTGAATTGAGATATTTGCACCAAAATTGACACACATATGTATGGGGTCACTCTGAGGACACATAAAAAAAATTGTGGGACTGAGCCTCTTGGTGGCGCTATAATAGAACAAAACGTGAAATTCCCATTGACTTCAATAGAGTTTTGTGAAATAAAATGCTATACTAAACAAATGCATTGGTGTAATATTACAAAACTCAGTGTGTGCCATAAGCAGCATGCCCTGAAGGTACTCAAAAGATTTTGAGACAGCGCCACCTGTTGGTCAAAAGTTATAATTAATTACTGAGAACGCTAATAACTTTTGAATAAATTTGCCTATTGCAATGAAACTGATCTTAATAGATTCCTTGGATTATGCCGAAAAACATAGATATCAGGTTTTCCATAATCAGACAAACGTCCTGTTCGCCATCTTTATTTCTTTGAAAAACCTTCTTTTTCGAACTCCTCCTAGACCGTTTGTCCGATTTTCACGAAAATTGAATCGTATCATCTCCAGACCGTGTCGACTAAAAGTTATGAATTGCACGATGATAGACAAAACCGTTTTCGTATACCACAGCATCAAAATTTAGGCATGCTGCCAAAATGACTATTTAGGCTTTATCTCTGCTATGCCTTCACATTTTGACACCAAACTTTGCATGTGTCATTGTCACCTCACTCTGACCACATCACATCTATTTCGTAACTGCGCCACCTATTGTTCGAAAGTGATAACCCATTAAATCATCTTATAAGTTAATGTTTATGTGATTTTCTTAGCCATTTGCCCAAAGTTCTCTCAAAATGCCCTTAATTGCTCCTTGCTGCAGTTGGTCTGCCACTCCTTGCCATTTTGGCATATGTTGCCGCTTCTTGCGCTTGGCCCCGGTAATGGCTGCTTGCAGCTATATTTATTAGGGGCCAAGCACCGAAGGTGCGGAGGCACCTATTGTATCTGTGCCGGTTCTTATTATTATTATTATTATTATTATTCTTCTTCCGACTGGGCGTCTATGGCAGCCCATAGACCGGTTTGCGGGAAAGTTGTTTTGGTTTGACATTCTGATAGAGGACAGTCCCAACTTTAAATACACCAATTTTGGTGTCTCTAACTCATTCCCTCTAGCGCCACCAACTGTCCAAAGTTTCACTTTTATTATGCTAATAACTTTTGAACCGTAAGACCTATCAACAAAATTCTTTTTTCCTCTTTTTCCTGAGCTCATGCCGATTCGATCGCACCCTATGACGTCATTTTCCGTCATAAAAAAACGGCCGCCATTTTGAATTTTCCAAAAAATGTACTTTTGCGAACTCGTCCTAGACCGTTTGTCCGATTTTCACCAAAATCGCACCGGATCATCTCCAGGCAGTGCTGACAAAAAGTTATGGAATTCAAGATGATTTGCTTAACGGTTTTTGATAAACGCACAAACAAATTTTACGTAACGCTTGCGAAAACAGACGTGAGGCTGTATCTCCGCAACGCTTCATCCTATTCAGACCAAACTTTGTACGTGTCATCACAAGCATGACCTGAGGCTACGTGCTGCGTTTCGGCGCAGCGCCACCTAGTGGTCCGGAGATATGAAAAATGGCTATTTTTGCTCGTAACTTCTGAACGGTTTGTCCAAAAATCATAAACTTCATCTCGTTAGATTCAGGGCATCATGCCGAGTCGACTGATATCCAATTTTCCCAGATCGGCCATTTTGGCTGTCGGCCATTTTGAATTATGTGCTAAAATGCTGTATTTTTTGAACGCATGAACGAATTGTTACGAAACTCGGTATGGGTCATCAGTACGATGCCCTGAAGAAGCCTGAGAAGTTTCGAAACAGCGCCACCTAGTGGTGAATTGTTTTTTTCAAACGCTTATAACTTTGGGTGTGGTACACTTATTTTCACGGGAGTCATCTTTTTGAGTTCCTGAATCGTTGCCGAGTCCAACGATACTAAACATGCTGGGTTTCGTCTTACGGTTGGTGTAGCGTAGCGATTTAGCGCGAAAAAAACACTTGGCGATATCTTCAAAACCACTGTTCCGATCGAGACGAAACCACCGCCAGAACCACGAAATCATAGCTTGTTAACTAAACACATATGCCCAAATGCGAAAATATTGATAGTAAGGGGTAGTAAAATTCAAACAAAGTCATGTGTCAGTCATTTTTTACGTGTTTTTTCATATAAATGTTTATAACTCGGAAGTGAATTGAGATATTTGCACCAAAATTGACACACATATGTATGGGGTCACTCTGAGGACACATAAAAAAAATTGTGGGACTGAGCCTCTTGGTGGCGCTATAATAGAACAAAACGTGAAATTCCCATTGACTTCAATAGAGTTTTGTGAAATAAAATGCTATACTAAACAAATGCTTTGGTCTAACATTACGAAACTCAGTGTGTGCCATAAGCAGCATGCCCTGAAGGTACTCAAAAGATTTTGAGACAGCGCCACCTGTTGGTCAAAAGTTATAATTAATTTCTGAGAACGCTAATTACTTTTGAATAAATTTGCTTATTGCAATGAAACTGATCTTAATAGATTCCTTGGGTTATGCTGAAAACATAGATATCAGGTTTTCCATAATCAGACAAACTTCCTGTTCGCCATCTTTATTTCTTTGAAAAACCTTCTTTTTCGAACTCCTCCTAGACCGTTTGTCCGATTTTCACGAAAATTGAATCGTATCATCTCCAGACCGTGCCGACTAAAAGTTATGAATTGCACGATGATAGACAAAACCGTTTTCGTATACCACAGCATCAAATTTTAGGCATGCTGCCAAAATTACTATTTAGGCTTTATCTCTGCAATGCCTTCACATTTTGACACCAAACTTTGCATGTGTCATTGTCACCTCACTCTGACCACATCACATCTATTTCGTAACTGCGCCACCTATTGTTCGAAAGTGATAACCCATTAAATCATCTTATAAGTTAATGTTTATGTGATTTTCTTAGCCATTTGCCCAAAGTTCTCTCAAAATGCCCTTAATTGCTCCTTGCTGCAGTTGGTCTGCCACTCCTTGCCATTTTGGCATATGTTGCCGCTTCTTGCGCTTGGCCCCGGTAATGGCTGCTTGCAGCTATATTTATTATTATTATTATTAGGGGCCAAGCACCGAAGGTGCGGAGGCACCTATTGTATCTGTGCCGGTTCTTATTATTATTAGGGGCCAAGCACCGAAGGTGCGGAGGCACCTATTGTATCTGTTCCGGTTCTTATTATTATTATTAGGGGCCAAGCACCGAAGGTGCGGAGGCACCTATTGTATCTGTGCCGGTTCTTATTATTATTATTATTATTATTATTATTATTCTTCTTCCGACTGGGCGTCTATGGCAGCCCATAGACCGGTTTGCGGGAAAGTTGTTTTGGTTTGACATTCTGATAGAGGACAGTCCCAACTTTAAATACACCAATTTTGGTGTCTCTAACTCATTCCCTCTAGCGCCACCAACTGTCCAAAGTTTCACTTTTATTATGCTAATAACTTTTGAACCGTAAGACCTATCAACAAAATTCTTTTTTCCTCTTATTCCTGAGCTCATGCCGATTCGATCGCACCCTATGACGTCATTTTCCGTCATAAAAAAACGGCCGCCATTTTGAATTTTCCAAAAAACGTACTTTTGCGAACTCGTCCTAGACCGTTTGTCCGATTTTCACCAAAATCGCACCGGATCATCTCCAGACAGTGCTGACAAAAAGTTATGGAATTCAAGATAATTCGAATAACCGTTTTCGATAAACGCACAAACTAATTTTACGTAACGCTTGCGAAAACAGACGTAAGGCTTTATCTCCGCAACGCTTCATCCTATTCAGACCAAACTTGGTACATGTAATCACAAGCATGACCTGAGGCTACATGCAGCGTTTCGGCGCAGCGCCACCTAGTGGTCCGGAGATATGAAAAATGGCTATTTTCGCTCATAACTTCTGAACGGTTTCTCCAAAAATCAAAAACTTGGTCTCGTTAGATTCAGGGCGTCATGCCGAGTCGACCGATATCCAATTTTCCCAGATCGGCCATTTTGGCTGTCGGCCATTTTGAATTATGTGCTAAAATGCTGTATTTTTTGAACGCATGAACGAATTGTTACGAAACTCGGTATGGGTCATCAGTACGATGCCCTGAAGGAGCCTGAGAAGTTTCGAAACAGCGCCACCTAGTGGTGAATTTTTTTTTTCAAACGCTTAAAACTTTGGGTGTGGTACACTTATTTTCACGGGAGTCATATTTTTTAGGTCCTGAATCGTTGCCGAGTCCAACGATACTAAACATGCTGGGTTTCGTGTTACGGTTGGTGTAGCGTAGCGATTTAGCGCGAAAAAAACACTTGGCGATATCTTCAAAACCGCTGTTCCGATCGAGACGAAACCACCGCCAGAAACACGGAATCATAGCTTGTCAACTATATGCAAATGCCCAAATGCGAAAATATTGATAGTAAGGGGTAGTAAAATTCAAACAAAGTCATGTGTCAGTCATTTTTTACGTGTTTTTTCATATAAATGTTTATAACTCGGAAGTGAATTGAGATATTTGCACCAAAATTGACACACATATGTATGGGGTCACTCTGAGGACACATAAAAAAAATTGTGGGACTGAGCCTCTTGGTGGCGCTATAATAGAACAAAACGTGAAATTCCCATTGACTTCAATAGAGTTTTGTGAAATAAAATGCTATACTAAACAAATGCATTGGTGTAATATTACAAAACTCAGTGTGTGCCATAAGCAGCATGCCCTGAAGGTACTCAAAAGATTTTGAGACAGCGCCACCTGTTGGTCAAAAGTTATAATTAATTACTGAGAACGCTAATAACTTTTGAATAAATTTGCCTATTGCAATGAAACTGATCTTAATAGATTCCTTGGATTATGCCGAAAAACATAGATATCAGGTTTTCCATAATCAGACAAACGTCCTGTTCGCCATCTTTATTTCTTTGAAAAACCTTCTTTTTCGAACTCCTCCTAGACCGTTTGTCCGATTTTCACGAAAATTGAATCGTATCATCTCCAGACCGTGTCGACTAAAAGTTATGAATTGCACGATGATAGACAAAACCGTTTTCGTATACCACAGCATCAAAATTTAGGCATGCTGCCAAAATGACTATTTAGGCTTTATCTCTGCTATGCCTTCACATTTTGACACCAAACTTTGCATGTGTCATTGTCACCTCACTCTGACCACATCACATCTATTTCGTAACTGCGCCACCTATTGTTCGAAAGTGATAACCCATTAAATCATCTTATAAGTTAATGTTTATGTGATTTTCTTAGCCATTTGCCCAAAGTTCTCTCAAAATGCCCTTAATTGCTCCTTGCTGCAGTTGGTCTGCCACTCCTTGCCATTTTGGCATATGTTGCCGCTTCTTGCGCTTGGCCCCGGTAATGGCTGCTTGCAGCTATATTTATTAGGGGCCAAGCACCGAAGGTGCGGAGGCACCTATTGTATCTGTGCCGGTTCTTATTATTATTATTATTATTATTATTCTTCTTCCGACTGGGCGTCTATGGCAGCCCATAGACCGGTTTGCGGGAAAGTTGTTTTGGTTTGACATTCTGATAGAGGACAGTCCCAACTTTAAATACACCAATTTTGGTGTCTCTAACTCATTCCCTCTAGCGCCACCAACTGTCCAAAGTTTCACTTTTATTATGCTAATAACTTTTGAACCGTAAGACCTATCAACAAAATTCTTTTTTCCTCTTTTTCCTGAGCTCATGCCGATTCGATCGCACCCTATGACGTCATTTTCCGTCATAAAAAAACGGCCGCCATTTTGAATTTTCCAAAAAATGTACTTTTGCGAACTCGTCCTAGACCGTTTGTCCGATTTTCACCAAAATCGCACCGGATCATCTCCAGGCAGTGCTGACAAAAAGTTATGGAATTCAAGATGATTTGCTTAACGGTTTTTGATAAACGCACAAACAAATTTTACGTAACGCTTGCGAAAACAGACGTGAGGCTGTATCTCCGCAACGCTTCATCCTATTCAGACCAAACTTTGTACGTGTCATCACAAGCATGACCTGAACCTACGTGCTGCGTTTCGGCGCAGCGCCACCTAGTGGTCCGGAGATATGAAAAATGGCTATTTTTGCTCGTAACTTCTGAACGGTTTGTCCAAAAATCATAAACTTCATCTCGTTAGATTCAGGGCATCATGCCGAGTCGACTGATATCCAATTTTCCCAGATCGGCCATTTTGGCTGTCGGCCATTTTGAATTATGTGCTAAAATGCTGTATTTTTTGAACGCATGAACGAATTGTTACGAAACTCGGTATGGGTCATCAGTACGATGCCCTGAAGGAGCCTGAGAAGTTTCAAAACAGTGCCACCTAGTGGTGAATTTTTTTCTTCAAACGCTTATAACTTTGGGTGTGGTACACTTATTTTCACGGGAGTCATATTTTTTAGGTCCTGAATCGTTGCCGAGTCCAACGATACTAAACATGCTGGGTTTCGTGTTACGGTTGGTGTAGCGTAGCGATTTAGCGCGAAAAAAACACTTGGCGATATCTTCAAAACCGCTGTTCCGATCGAGACGAAACCACCGCCAGAAACACGGAATCATAGCTTGTTAACTAAATGCAAATGCCCAAATGCGAAAATATTGATAGTAAGGGGTAGTAAAATTCAAACAAAGTCATGTGTCAGTCATTTTTTACGTGTTTTTTCATATAAATGTTTATAACTCGGAAGCGAATTGAGATATTTTCACCAAAATTGACACACATATGTATGGGGTCACTCTGAGGACACATAAAAAAAATTGTGGGACTGAGCCTCTTGGTGGCGCTATAATAGAACAAAACGTGAAATTCCCATTGACTTCAATAGAGTTTTGTGAAATAAAATGCTATACTAAACAAATGCATTGGTGTAATATTACAAAACTCAGTGTGTGCCATAAGCAGCATGCCCTGAAGGTACTCAAAAGATTTTGAGACAGCGCCACCTGTTGGTCAAAAGTTATAATTAATTTCTGAGAACGTTAATAACTTTTGAATAAATTTGCCTATTGCAATGAAACTGATCTTAATAGATTTCTTCGGTTATGCCTAAAACACAGATATCAGGTTTTCCATAATCAGACAAACGTCCTGTTCGCCATCTTTATTTCTTTGAAAAACCTTCTTTTTCGAACTCCTCCTAGACCGTTTGTCCGATTTTCACGAAAATTGAATCGTATCATCTCCAGACCGTGCCGACTAAAAGTTATGAATTGCACGATGATGGACAAAACCGTTTTCGTATACCACAGCATCGAAATTTAGGCATGCTGCCAAAATTACTATTTAGGCTTTATCTCTGCAATGCCTTCACATTTTGACACCAAACTTTGCATGTGTCATTGTCACCTCACTCTGACAACATCACTTCTATTTCGTAACTGCGCCACCTATTGTTCGAAAGTGATAACCCATTAAATCATCTTATAAGTTAATGTTTATGTGATTTTCTTAGCCATTTGCCCAAAGTTCTCTCAAAATGCCCTTAATTGCTCCTTGCTGCAGTTGGTCTGCCACTCCTTGCCATTTTGGCATATGTTGCCGCTTCTTGCGCTTGGCCCCGGTAATGGCTGCTTGCAGCTATATTTAGGGGCCAAGCACCGAAGGTGCGGAGGCACCTATTGTATCTGTTCCGGTTCTTATTATTATTATTATTATTATTATTCTTCTTCCGACTGGGCGTCTATGGCAGCCCATAGACCGGTTTGCGGGAAAGTTGTTTTGGTTTGACATTCTGATAGAGGACAGTCCCAACTTTAAATACACCAATTTTGGTGTCTCTAACTCATTCCCTCTAGCGCCACCAACTGTCCAAAGTTGCACTTTTATTATGCTAATAACTTTTGAACCGTAAGGCCTATCAACAAAATTCTTTTTTCCTCTTGTTCCTGAGCTCATGCCGATTCGATCGCACCCTATGACGTCATTTTCCGTCATAAAAAAACGGCCGCCATTTTGAATTTTCTAAAAAACGTACTTTTGCGAACTCGTCCTAGACGGTTTGTCTGATTTTCACCAAAATCGCACCGGATCATCTCCAGGCAGTGCTGACAAAAAGTTATGGAATTCAAGATGATTCGCCTGACGGTTTTCGATAAACGCACAAACTAATTTTACGTAACGCTTGCGAAAACAGACGTAAGGCTGTATCTCCGCAACGCTTCATCCTATTCAGACCAAACTTGGTACATGTAATCACAAGCATGACCTGAGGCTACATGCAGCGTTTCGGCGCAGCGCCACCTAGTGGTCCGGAGATATGAAAAATGGCTATTTTTGCTCGTAACTTCTGAACGGTTTGTCCAAAAATCATAAACTTCATCTCGTTAGATTCAGGGCGTCATGCCGAGTCGACCGATATCCAATTTTCCCAGATCGGCAATTTTGGCTGTCGGCCATTTTGAATTATGTGCTAAAATGCTGTATTTTTTGAACGCATGAACGAATTGTTACGAAACTCGGTATGGGTCATCAGTACGATGCCCTGAAGAAGCCTGAGAAGTTTCGAAACAGCGCCACCTAGTGGTGAATTTTTTTTTCCAAACGCTTATAACTTTGGGTGTGGTACACTTATTTTCACGGGAGTCATCTTTTTGAGTTCCTGAATCGTTGCCGAGTCCAACAATACTAAACATGCTGGGTTTCGTGTTACGGTTGGTGTAGCGTAGCGATTTAGCGCGAAAAAAACACTTGGCGATATCTTCAAAACCGCTGTTCCGATCGAGACGAAACCACCGCCAGAAACACGGAATCATAGCTTGTTAACTAACAGCTAATGCCCAAATGCGAAAATATTGATAGTAAGGGGTAGTAAAATTCAAACAAAGTCATGTGTCAGTCATTTTTTACGTGTTTTTTCATATAAATGTTTATAACTCGGAAGCGAATTGAGATATTTTCACCAAAATTGACACACATATGTATGGGGTCACTCTGAGGACACATAAAAAAAATTGTGGGACTGAGCCTCTTGGTGGCGCTATAATAGAACAAAACGTGAAATTCCCATTGACTTCAATAGAGTTTTGTGAAATAAAATGCTATACTAAACAAATGCATTGGTGTAATATTACAAAACTCAGTGTGTGCCATAAGCAGCATGCCCTGAAGGTACTTAAAAGATTTTAAGACAGCGCCACCTGTTGGTCAAAAGTTATAATTAATTTCTGAGAACGCTAATAACTTTTGAATAAATTTGCCTATTGCAATGAAACTGATCTTAATAGATTCCTTTGGTTATGCCAAAAACATAGATATCAGGTTTTCCATAATCAGACAAACGTTCTGTTCGCCATCTTTATTTCTTTGAAAAACCTTCTTTTTCGAACTCCTCCTAGACCGTTTGTCCGATTTTCACGAAAATTGAATCGTATCATCTCCAGACCGTGCCGACTAAAAGTTATGAATTGCACGATGATAGACAAAACCGTTTTTGTATACCACAGCATCAAAATTTAGGCATGCTGCCAAAATTACTATTTAGGCTTTATCTCTGCAATGCCTTCACATTTTGACACCAAACTTTGCATGTGTCATTGTCACCTCACTCTGACCACACATCTATTTCGTAACTGCGCCACCTATTGTTAGAAAGTGATAACCCATTAAATCATCTTATAAGGTAATGTTTATGTGATTTTCTTAGCCATTTGCCCAAAGTTCTCTCAAAATGCCCTTAATTGCTCCTTGCTGCAGTTGGTCTGCCACTCCTAGCCATTTTGGCATATGTTGCCGCTTCTTGCGCTTGGCCCCGGTAATGGCTGCTTGCAGCTATATTTATTATTATTCTTCTTCCGACTGGGCGTCTATGGCAGCCCATAGACCGGTTTGCGGGAAAGTTGTTTTGGTTTGACATTCTGATAGAGGACAGTCCCAACTTTAAATACACCAATTTTGGTGTCTCTAACTCATTCCCTCTAGCGCCACCAACTGTCCAAAGTTTCACTTTTATTATGCTAATAACTTTTGAACCGTAAGGCCTATCAACAAAGGTCTTTTTTCCTCTTGTTCCTGAGCTCATGGCGATTCGATCGCACCCTATGACGTCATTTTCCGTCATAAAAAAACGGCCGCCATTTTGAATTTTCTAAAAAAACTACTTTTGCGAACTCGTCCTAGACGGTTTGTCCGATTTTCACCAAAATCGCACCGGATCATCTCCAGCCAGTGCTGACAAAAAGTTATGGAATTCAAGATGATTCGAATAACCGTTTTCGATAAACGCGCAAACAAATTTTACGTAGCGCTTGCGAAAACAGACGTGAGGCGGTATCTCCGCAACGCTTACTCGTTTTCAGACCAAACTTGGTACGTGTCATCACAAGCATGACCTGAGGCTACATGCTGCGTTTCGGCGCAGCGCCACCTAGTGGTCCGGAGATATGAAAAATGGCTATTTTTGCTCGTAACTTCTGAACGGTTTGTCCAAAAATCATAAACTTCATCTCGTTAGATTCAGGGCATCATGCCGAGTCGACTGATATCCAATTTTCCCAGATCGGCCATTTTGGCTGTCGGCCATTTTGAATTATGTGCTAAAATGCTGTATTTTTTGAACGCATGAACGAATTGTTACGAAACTCGGTATGGGTCATCAGTACGATGCCCTGAAGGAGCCTGAGAAGTTTCAAAACAGCGCCACCTAGTGGTGAATTTTTTTCTTCAAACGCTTATAACTTTGGGTGTGGTACACTTATTTTCACGGGAGTCATATTTTTGAGGTCCTGAATCGTTGCCGAGTCCAACGATACTAAACATGCTGGGTTTCGTCTTACGGTTGGTGTAGCGTAGCGATTTAGCGCGAAAAAAACACTTGGCGATATCTTCAAAACCGCTGTTCCGATCGAGACGAAACCACCGCCAGAAACACGGAATCATAGCTTGTTAACTATACGCTAATGCCCAAATGCGAAAATATTGATAGTAAGGGGTAGTAAAATTCAAACAAAGTCATGTGTCAGTCATTTTTTACGTGTTTTTTCATATAAATGTTTATAACTCGGAAGTAAATTGAGATATTTGCACCAAAATTGACACACATATGTATGGGGTCACTCTGAGGACACATACAAAAAATTGTGGGACTGAGCCTCTTGGTGGCGCTATAATAGAACAAAACGTGAAATTCCCATTGACTTCAATACAGTTTTGTGAAATACAATGCTATACTAAATAAATGCTTTGGTCTAACATTACGAAACTCAGTGTGTGCCATAAGCAGAATGCCCTGAAGGTACTCAAAAGATTTTGAGACAGCGCCACCTGTTGGTCAAAAGTTATAATTCGTTTCTGAGAACGCTAATAACTTTTGAATAAATTTGCCTATTGCAATGAAACTGATCTTAATAGATTCCTTGGGTTATGCTGAAAACATAGATATCAGGTTTTGCATAATCAGCAAAACTTCCTGTCCGCCATCTTTATTTCTTTGAAAAACCTTCTTTTTCGAACTCCTCCTAGACCGTTTGTCCGATTTTCACGAAAATTGAATGGTATCATCTCCAGACCGTGCCGACTAAAAGTTATGAATTGCACGATGATAGACGAAACCGTTTTCGTATAACACAACATCAAAGTTTAGGCATGCTGCCAAAATTACTATTTAGGCTTTATCTCTGCAATGCCTTCACATTTTGACACCAAACTTTGCATGTGTCATTTTCACCTCACTCTGACCACATCACATCTATTTCGTAACTGCGCCACCTATTGTTCGAAAGTGATAACCCATTAAATCATCTTATAAGTTAATGTTTATGTGATTTTCTTAGCCATTTGCCCAAAGTTCTCTCAAAATGCCCTTAATTGCTCCTTGCTGCAGTTGGTCTGCCACTCCTTGCCATTTTGGCATATGTTGCCGCTTCTTGCGCTTGGCCCCGGTAATGGCTGCTTGCAGCTATATTTAGGGGCCAAGCACCGAAGGTGCGGAGGCACCTATTGTATCTGTGCCGGTTCTTATTATTATTATTAGGGGCCAAGCACCGAAGGTGCGGAGGCACCTATTGTATCCGTGCTGGTTCTTATTATTATTATTCTTCTTCCGACTGGGCGTCTATGGCAGCCCATAGACCGGTTTGCGGGAAAGTTGTTTTGGTTTGACATTCTGATAGAGGACAGTCCCAACTTTAAATACACCAATTTTGGTGTGTCTAACGCATTCCCTCTAGCGCCACCAACTGTCCAAAATTTCACTTTTATTATGCTAATAACTTTTGAACCGTAAGGCCTATCAACAAAATTCTTTTTTCCTCTTGTTCCTGAGCTCATGCCGATTCGATCCCACCCTATGACGTCATTTTCCGTCATAAAAAAACGGCCGCCATTTTGAATTTTCCAAAAAACCTATTTTTGCGAACTCGTCCTAGACGGTTTGTTCGATTTTCACCAAAATCGCACCGGATCATCTCCAGGCAGTGCTGACAAAAAGTTATGGAATTCATGATGATTCGAATAACCGTTTTTGATAAGCGCGCAAACAAATTTTACGTAACGCTTGCGAAAACAGACGTGAGGCTGTATCTCCGCAACGCTTACTCGTTTTCAGACCAAACTTGGTACGTGTCATCACAAGCATGACCTGAGGCTACGTGCTGCGTTTCGGCGCAGTGCCACCTAGTGGTCCGGAGATATGAAAAATGGCTATTTTTGCTCGTAACTTCTGAACGGTGTGTCCAAAAAACATAAACTTCATCTCGTTAGATTCAGGGCATCATGCCGAGTCGACCGATATCCAATTTTCCCAGATCGGCCATTTTGGCTGTCGGCCATTTTGAATTATGTGCTAAAATGCTGTATTTTTTGAACGCATGAACGAATTGTTACGAAACTCGGTATGGGTCATCAGTACGATGCCCTGAAGAAGCCTGAGAAGTTTCAAAACAGCGCCACCTAGTGGTGAATTTTTTTTTTCAAACGCTTATAACTTTGGGTGTGGTACACTTATTTTCACGAGAGTCATCTTTTTGAGTTCCTGAATCGTTGCCGAGTCCAACGATACTAAACATGCTGGGTTTCGTGTTACGGTTGGTGTAGCGTAGCGATTTAGCGCGAAAAAAACACTTGGCGATATCTTCAAAACCGCTGTTCCGATCGAGACGAAACCACCGCCAGAAACACGGAATCATAGCTTGTTAACTATACGCTAATGCCCAAATGCGAAAATATTGATAGTAAGGGGTAGTAAAATTCAAACAAAGTCATGTGTCAGTCATTTTTTATGTGTTTTTTCATATAAATGTTTATAACTCGGAAGTGAATTGAGATATTTGCACCAAAATTGACACACATATGTATGGGGTCACTCTGAGGACACATAAAAAAAATTGTGGGACTGAGCCTCTTGGTGGCGCTATAATAGAACAAAACGTGAAATTCCCATTGACTTCAATACAGTTTTGTGAAATAAAATGCTATACTAAACAAATGCATTGGTGTAATATTACAAAACTCAGTGTGTGCCATAAGCAGCATGCCCTGAAGGTACTCAAAAGATTTTGAGACAGCGCCACCTGTTGGTCAAAAGTTATAATTAATTTCTGAGAACGCTAATAACTTTTGAATAAATTTGCCTATTGCAATGAAACTGATCTTAATAGATTCCTTGGGTTATGCTGAAAACATAGATATCAGGTTTTCCATAATCAGACAAACTTCCTGTTCGCCATCTTTATTTCTTTGAAAAACCTTCTTTTTCGAACTCCTCCTAGACCGTTTGTCCGATTTTCACGAAAATTGAATCGTATCATCTCCAGACGGTGCCGAATAAAAGTTATGGATTGCGTGACGATAGACAAAACCGTTTTCGTATACCACAGCATCAAATTTGAGGCATGCTGCCAAAATGACTATTTAGGCTTTATCTCTGCAATGCCTTCACATTTTGACAACAAACTTTGTATGTGTCATTGTAACCTCACTCTGACCACATCACATCTATTTCGTAACTGCGCCACCTATTGTTCGAAAGTGATAATCCATTAAATCATCTTATAAGTTAATGTTTATGTGATTTTCTTAGCCATTTGCCCAAAGTTCTCTCAAAATGCCCTTAAATGCTCCTTGCTGCAGTTGGTCTGCCACTCCTTGCCATTTTGGCATATGTTGCCGCTTCTTGCGCTTGGCCCCGGTAATGGCTGCTTGCAGCTATATTTATTATTATTATTATTCTTCTTCCGACTGGGCGTCTATGGCAGCCCATAGACCGGTTTGCGGGAAAGTTGTTTTGGTTTGACATTCTGATAGAGGACAGTCCCATCTTTAAATACACCAATTTTGGTGTCTCTAACTCATTCCCTCTAGCGCCACCAACTGTCCAAAGTTTCACTTTTATTATGCTAATAACTTTTGAACCGTAAGGCCTATCAACAAAATTCTTTTTTCCTCTTGTTCCTGAGCTCATGCCGATTCGATCGCACCCTATGACGTCATTTTCCGTCATAAAAAAACGGCCGCCATTTTGAATTTTCCAAAAAACCTACTTTTGCGAACTCGTCCTAGACGGTTTGTCCGATTTTCACCAAAATCGCACCGGATCATCTCCAGGCAGTGCTGACAAAAAGTTATGGAATTCAAGATGATTCGAATAACCGTTTTCGATAAACGCGTAAACAAAATTTACGTAGCGCTTGCGAAAACAGACGTGAGGTTGTATCTCCGCAACGCTTACTCGTTTTCACACCAAACTTGGTACGTGTTATCACAAGCATGACCTGAGGCTACGTGCTGCGTTTCGGCGCAGCGCCACCTAGTGGTCCGGAGATATGAAAAATGGCTATTTTTGCTCGTAACTTCTGAACGGTTTCTCCAAAAATCAAAAACTTGGTCTCGTTAGATTCAGGGCGTCATGCCGAGTCGACCGATATCCAATTTTCCCAGATCGGCCATTTTGGCTGTCGGCCATTTTGAATTATGTGCTAAAATGCTGTATTTTTTGAACGCATGAACGAATTGTTACGAAACTCGTTATGGGTCATCAGTACGATGCCCTGAAGGAGCCTGAGAAGTTTCGAAACAGCGCCACCTAGTGGTGAATTGTTTTATTCAAACGCTTATAACTTTGGGTGTGGTACACTTATTTTCACGGGAGTCATATTTTTGAGGTCCTGAATCGTTGCCGAGTCCAACGATACCAAATATGTCGGGTTTCGTCTCACGGATGGCGTAGCGTAGCGATTTAGCGCGAAAAAAACACTTGGCGATATCTTCAAAACCGCTGTTCCGATCGAGACGAAACCACCGCCAGAAACACGGAATCATAGCTTGTTAACTATACACTAACGCCCAAATGCGTAAATATTGATAGTAAGGGGTAGTAAAATTCAAACAAAGTCATGTGTCAGTCATTTTTTACGTGTTTTTTCATATAAATGTTTATAACTCGGAAGTAATTTGAGATATTTGCACCAAAATTGACACACATATGTATGGGGTCACTCTGAGGACACATAAAAAAAATTGTGGGACTGAGCCTCTTGGTGGCGCTATAATAGAACAAGACGTGAAATTCCCATTGACTTCAATACAAATTTGTGAAATACAATGCTATACTAAACAAATGCTTTGGTCTAACATTACGAAACTCAGTGTGTGCCATAAGCAGCATGCCCTGAAGGTACTCAAAAGATTTTGAGACAGCGCCACCTGTTGGTCAAAAGTTATAATTCATTTCTGAGATTGCTAATAACTTTTGAATAAATTTGCCTATTGCAGTGAAACTGATCTTAATAGATTCCTTGGGTTATGCCGAAAACATAGATATCAGGTTTTGCATAATCAGCCAAACTTCCTGTCTGCCATCTTTATTTCTTTGAAAAACTTTCTTTTTCAAACTCCTCCTAGACCGTTTGTCCGATTTTCACGAAAATTGAATCGTGTCATCTCCAGACCCTGCCGACTAAAAGTTATGAATTGCACGATGATAGACAAAACCGTTTTCGTATACCACAGCATCAAAGTTTAGGCATGCTGCCAAAATTACTATTTAGGCTTTATCTCTGCAATGCCTTCACATTTTGACACCAAACTTTGCATGTGTCATTGTCACCTCACTCTGACCACATCACATCTATTTCGTAACTGCGCCACCCATTGTTCGAAAGTGATAACCCATTAAATCATCTTATAAGTTAATGTTTATGTGATTTTCTTAGCCATTTGCCCAAAGTTCTCTCAAAATGCCCTTAATTGCTCCTTGCTGCAGTTGGTCTGCCACTCCTTGCCATTTTGGCATATGTTGCCGCTTCTTGCGCTTGGCCCCGGTAATGGCTGCTTGCAGCTATATTTAGGGGCCAAGCACCGAAGGTGCGGAGGCACCTATTGTATCTGTGCCGGTTCTTATTATTATTATTATTATTCTTCTTCCGACTGGGCGTCTATGGCAGCCCATAGACCGGTTTGCGGGAAAGTTGTTTTGGTTTGACATTCTGATAGAGGACTGTCCCAACTTTAAATACACCAATTTTGGTGTCTCTAACTCATTCCCTCTAGCGCCACCAACTGTCCAAAGTTTCACTTTTATTATGCTAATAACTTTTGAACCGTAAGGCCTATCAACAAAATTCTTTTTTCCTCTTGTTCCTGAGCTCATGCCGATTCGATCGCACCCTATGACGTCATTTTCCGTCATAAAAAAACGGCCGCCATTTTGAATTTTCCAAAAAACCTACTTTTGCGAACTCGTCCTAGACGGTTTTTCCGATTTTCACCAAAATCGCACCGGATCATCTCCAGGCAGTGCTGACAAAAAGTTATGGAATTCAAGATGATTCGAATAACCGTTTTTGATAAACGCGTAAACAAAATTTACGTAGCGCTTGCGAAAACAGACGTGAGGTTGTATCTCCGCAACGCTTACTCGTTTTCACACCAAACTTGGTACGTGTTATCAAAAGCATGACCTGAGGCTACGTGCTGCGTTTCGGCGCAGCGCCACCTAGTGGTCCGGAGATATGAAAAATGGCTATTTTTGCTCGTAACTTCTGAACGGTTTCTCCAAAAATCAAAAACTTGGTCTCGTTAGATTCAGGGCGTCATGCCGAGTCGACCGATATCCAATTTTCCCATATCGGCCATTTTGGCTGTCGGCCATTTTGAATTATGTGCTAAAATGCTGTATTTTTTGAACGCATGAACGAATTGTTACGAAACTCGTTATGGGTCATCAGTACGATGCCCTGAAGGAGCCTGAGAAGTTTCGAAACAGCGCCACCTAGTGGTGAATTGTTTTATTCAAACGCTTATAACTTTGGGTGTGGTACACTTATTTTCACGGAAGTCATCTTTTTGAGTTCCTGAATCGTTGCCGAGTCCAACGATACTAAACATGCTGGGTTTCGTGTTACGGTTGGTGTAGCGTAGCGATTTAGCGCGAAAAAAACACTTGGCGATATCTTCAAAACCGCTGTTCCGATCAAGACGAAACCACCGCCAAAAACACGGAATCATAGCTCGTTAACTATACGCTAATGCCCAAATGCAAAAATATTGATAGTAAGGGGTAGTAAAATTCAAACAAAGTCATGTGTCAGTCATTTTTTACGTGTTTTTCATATAAATGTTTATAACTCGGAAGTGAATTGAGATATTTGCACCAAAATTGACACACATATGTATGGGGTCACTCTGAGGACACATAAAAAAAATTGTGGGACTGAGCCTCTTGGTGGCGCTATAATAGAACAAAATGTGAAATTCCCATTGACTTCAATAGAGTTTTGTGAATTAAAATGCTATACTAAACAAATGCATTGGTGTAATATTACAAAACTCAGTGTGTGCCATAAGCAGCATGCCCTGAAGGTACTCAAAAGATTTTGAGTCAGCGCCACCTGTTGGTCAAAAGTTATAATTAATTTCTGAGAACGCTAATAACTTTTGAATAAATTTGCCTATTGCAATGAAACTGATCTTAATAGATTCCTTGGGTTATGCCGAAAACATAGATATCAGGTTTTCCATAATCAGACAAACTTCCTGTTCGCCATCTTTATTTCTTTGAAAAACCTTCTTTTTCGAACTCCTCCTAGACCGTTTGTCCGATTTTCACGAAAATTGAATCGTATCATCTCCAGACCGTGCCGACTAAAAGTTATGAATTGCACGATGATAGACAAAACGGCTTTCGTATACCACAGCATCAAAATGTAGGCATGCTGCCAAAATTACTATTTAGGCTTTATCTCTGCAATGCCTTCACATTTTGACACCAAACTTTGCATGTGTCATTGTCACCTCACTCTGACCACATCACATCTCTTTCGTAACTGCGCCACCTATTTTTCAAAAGTGATAACCCATTAAATCATCTTATAAGTTAATGTTTATGTGATTTTCTTAGCCATTTGCCCAAAGTTCTCTCAAAAAGCCCTTAATTGCTCCTTGCTGCAGTTGGTCTGCCACTCCTTGCCATTTTGGCATATGTTGCCGCTTCTTGCGCTTGGCCCCGGTAATGGCTGCTTGCAGCTATATTTAGGGGCCAAGCACCGAAGGTGCGGAGGCACCTATTGTATCTGTGCCGGTTCCTATTATTAGGGGCCAAGCACCGAAGGTGCGGAGGCACCTATTGTATCTGTGCCGGTTCCTATTATTAGGGGCCAAGCACCGAAGGTGCGGAGGCACCTATTGTATCTGTGCCGGTTCTTATTATTAGGGGCCAAGCACCGAAGGTGCGGAGGCACCTATTGTATCTGTGCCGGTTCTTATTATTATTATTATTATTATTATTATTCTTCTTCCGACTGGGCGTCTATGGCAGCCCATAGACCGGTTTGCGGGAAAGTTGTTTTGGTTTGACATTCTGATAGAAGACAGTCCCAACTTTAAATACACCAATTTTGGTGTCTCTAACTCATTCCCTCTAGCGCCACCAACTGTCCAAAGTTGCACTTTTATTATGCTAATAACTTTTGAACCGTAAGGCCTATCAACAAAATTCTTTTTTCCTCTTGTTCCTGAGCTCATGCCGATTCGATCGCACCCTATGACGTCATTTTCCGTCATAAAAAAACGGCCGCCATTTTGAATTTTCCAAAAAACCTACTTTTGCGAACTCGTCCTAGACGGTTTGTCCGATTTTCACCAAAATCGCACCGGATCATCTCCAGGCAGTGCTGACAAAAAGTTATGGAAATCAAGATGATTCGAATAACCGTTTTCGATAAACGCGTAAACAAAATTTACGTAGCGCTTGCGAAAACAGACGTGAGGTTGTATCTCCGCAACGCTTACTCGTTTTCACACCAAACTTGGTACGTGTTATCACAAGCATGACCTGAGGCTACGTGCTGCGTTTCGGCGCAGCGCCACCTAGTGGTCCGGAGATATGAAAAATGGCTATTTTTGCTCGTAACTTCTGAACGATTTCTCCAAAAATCAAAAACTTGGTCTCGTTAGATTCAGGGCGTCATGCCGAGTCGACCGATATCCAATTTTTCCAGATCGGCCATTTTGGCTTTCGGCCATTTTGAATTATGTGCTAAAATGCTGTATTTTTTGAACGCATGAACGAATTGTTACGAAACTCGTTATGGGTCATCAGTACGATGCCCTGAAGGAGCCTGAGAAGTTTCGAAACAGCGCCACCTAGTGGTGAATTGTTTTATTCAAACGCTTATAACTTTGGGTGTGGTACACTTATTTTCACGGGAGTCATATTTTTGAGGTCCTGAATCGTTGCCGAGTCCAACGATACCAAATATGTCGGGTTTCGTCTCACGGATGGCGTAGCGTAGCGATTTAGCGCGAAAAAAACACTTGGCGATATCTTCAAAACCGCTGTTCCGATCGAGACGAAACCACCGCCAGAAACACGGAATCATAGCTTGTTAACTATATGCTAATGCCCAAATGCGTAAATATTGATAGTAAGGGGTAGTAAAATTCAAACAAAGTCATGTGTCAGTCATTTTTTACGTGTTTTTTCATATAAATGTTTATAACTCGGAAGTAAATTGAGATATTTGCACCAAAATTGACACACATATGTATGGGGTCACTCTGAGGACACATAAAAAATATTGTGGGACTGAGCCTCTTGGTGGCGCTATAATAGAACAAAACGTGAAATTCCCATTGACTTCAATACAATTTTGTGAAATACAATGCTATACTAAACAAATGCTTTGGTCTAACATTACGAAACTCAGTATGTGCCATAAGCAGCATGCCCTGAAGGTACTCAAAAGATTTTGAGACAGCGCCACCTGTTGGTCAAAAGTTATAATTAATTTCTGAGAACGCTAATAACTTTTGAATAAATTTGCCTATTGCAATGAAACTGATCTTAATAGATTCCTTGGGTTATGCCGAAAACATAGATATCAGGTTTTGCATAATCAGCCAAACTTCCTGTCCGCCATCTTTATTTCTTTGAAAAGCCTTCTTTTTTCGAACTCCTCCTAGACCGTTTGTCCGATTTTCACGAAAATTTAATCGCATCATCTCCAGACCTTGCCGACTAAAAGTTATGAATTGCACGATGATAGACAAAACCGTTTTCGTATACCACAGCATCAAAGTTTAGGCATGCTGCCAAAATTACTATTTAGGCTTTATCTCTGCAATGCCTTCACATTTTGACACCAAACTTTGCATGTGTCATTGTCACCTCCCTCTGACCACATCACATCTATTTCGTAACTGCGCCACCTATTGTTCGAAAGTGATAACCCATTAAATCATCTTATAAGTTAATGTTTATGTGATTTTTTTAGCCATTTGCCCAAAGTTCTCTCAAAATGCCCTTAATTGCTCCTTGCTGCAGTTGGTCTGCCACTCCTTGCCATTTTGGCATATGTTGCCGCTTCTTGCGCTTGGCCCCGGTAATGGCTGCTTGCAGCTATATTTATTATTATTATTCTTCTTCCGACTGGGCGTCTATGGCAGCCCATAGACCGGTTTGCGGGAAAGTTGTTTTGGTTTGACATTCTGATAGAGGACAGTCCCAACTTTAAATACACCAATTTTGGTGTCTCTAACTCATTCCCTCTAGCGCCACCAACTGTCCAAAGTTTCACTTTTATTATGCTAATAACTTTTGAACCGTAAGGCCTATCAACAAAATTCTTTTTTCCTCTTGTTCCTGAGCTCATGCCGATTCGATCGCACCCTATGACGTCATTTTCCGTCATAAAAAAACGGCCGCCATTTTGAATTTTCCAAAAAACCTACTTTTGCGAACTCGTCCTAGACGGTTTGTCCGATTTTCACCAAAATCGCACCGGATCATCTCCAGGCAGTGCTGACAAAAAGTTATGGAATTCAAGATGATTCGAATAACCGTTTTCGATAAACGCGTAAACAAAATTTACGTAGCACTTGCGAAAACAGACGTGAGGTTGTATCTCCGCAACGCTTACTCGTTTTCACACCAAACTTGGTATGTGTTATCACAAGCATGACCTGAGGCTACGTGCTGCGTTTCGGCGCAGCGCCACCTAGTGGTCCGGAGATATGAAAAATGGCTATTTTTGCTCGTAACTTCTGAACGGTTTCTCCAAAAATCAAAAACTTGGTCTCGTTAGATTCAGGGCGTCATGCCGAGTCGACCGATATCCAATTTTCCCAGATCGGCCATTTTGGCTGTCGGCCATTTTGAATTATGTGCTAAAATGCTGTATTTTTTGAACGCATGAACGAATTGTTACGAAACTCGTTATGGTTCATCAGTACGATGCCCTGAAGGAGCCTGAGAAGTTTCGAAACAGCGCCACCTAAAGGTGAATTGTTTTATTCAAACGCTTATAACTTTGGGTGTGGTACACTTATTTTCACGGGAGTCATATTTTTGAGGTCCTGAATCGTTGCCGAGTCCAACGATACCAAATATGTCGGGTTTCGTCTCACGGATGGCGTAGCGTAGCGATTTAGCGCGAAAAAAACACTTGGCGATATCTTCAAAACCGCTGTTCCGATCGAGACGAAACCACCGCCAGAAACACGGAATCATAGCTTGTTAACTATACGCTAATGCCCAAATGCGTAAATATTGATAGTAAGGGGTAGTAAAATTCAAACAAAGTCATGTGTCAGTCATTTTTTACGTGTTCTTTCATATAAATGTTTATAACTCGGAAGTAAATTGAGATATTTGCACCAAAATTGACACACATATGTATGGGGTCACTCTGAGGACACATAAAAAAAATTGTGGGACTGAGCCTCTTGGTGGCGCTATAATAGAACAAAACGTGAAATTCCCATTGACTTCAATACAGTTTTGTGAAATACAATGCTATACTAAACAAATGCTTTGGTCTAACATTACGAAACTCAGTGTGTGCCATAAGCAGCATGCCCTGAAGGTACTCAAAAGATTTTGAGACAGCGCCACCTGTTGGTGAAAAGTTATAATTAATTTCTGAGAACGCTAATAACTTTTGAATAAATTTGCCTATTGCAATGAAACTGATCTTAATAGATTCCTTGGGTTATGCTGAAAACATAGATATCAGGTTTTGCATAATCAGCTAAACTTCCTGTCCGCCATCTTTATTTCTTTGAAAAACCTTCTTTCTCGAACTCCTCCTAGACCGTTTGTCCGATTTTCACGAAAATTGAATGGCATCATCTCCAGACCGTGCCGACTAAAAGTTATGAATTGCACGATGATAGACGAAACCGTTTTCGTATAACACAACATCAAAGTTTAGGCATGCTGCCAAAATTACTATTTAGGCTTTATCTCTGCAATGCCTTCACATTTTGACACCAAACTGTGCATGTGTCATTGTCACCTCACTCTGACCACATCACATCTATTTCGTAACTGCGCCACCTATTGTTCGAAAGTGATAACCCATTAAATCATCTTATAAGTTAATGTTTATGTGATTTTCTTAGCCATTTGCCCAAAGTTCTCTCAAAATGCCCTTAATTGCTCCTTGCTGCAGTTGGTCTGCCACTCCTTGCCATTTTGGCATATGTTGCCGCTTCTTGCGCTTGGCCCCGGTAATGGCTGCTTGCAGCTATATTTATTATTATTCTTCTTCCGACTGGGCGTCTATGGCAGCCCATAGACCGGTTTGCGGGAAAGTTGTTTTGGTTTGACATTCTGATAGAGGACAGTCCCAACTTTAAATACACCAATTTTGGTGTCTCTAACTCATTCCCTCTAGCGCCACCAACTGTCCAAAATTTCACTTTTATTATGCTAATAACTTTTGAACCGTAAGGCCTATCAACAAAATTCTTTTTTCCTCTTGTTCCTGAGCTCATGCCGATTCGATCGCACCCTATGACGTCATTTTCCGTCATAAAAAAACAGCCGCCATTTTGAATTTTCCAAAAAACCTACTTTTGCGAACTCGTCCTAGACGGTTTGTCCGATTTTCACCAAAATTGCACCGGATCATCTCCAGGCAGTGCTGACAAAAAGTTATGGAATTCAAGATGATTCGAATAACCGTTTTCGATAAACGCGTAAACAAATTTTACGTAGCGCTTGCGAAAACAGACGTGAGGCTGTATCTCCGCAACGCTTCATCCCATTCACACCAAACTTGGTACATGTCATCACAAGCATGACCTGAGGTTACATGCAGCGTTTCGGCGCAGCGCCACCTAGTGGTCCGGAGATATGAAAAATGGCTATTTTTGCTCGTAACTTCTGAACGGTTTGTCCAAAAAACATAAACTTCATCTCGTTAGATTCAGGGCATCATGCCGAGTCGACTGATATCCAATTTTCCCAGATCGGCCATTTTGGCTGTCGGCCATTTTGAATTATGTGCTAAAATGCTGTATTTTTTGAACGCATGAACGAATTGTTACGAAACTCGGTATGGGTCATCAATACAATGCCCTGAAGAAGCCTGAGAAGTTTCGAAACAGCGCCACCTAGTGGTGAATTTTTTTTTTCAAACGCTTATAACTTTGGGTGTGGTACACTTATTTTCACGGGAGTCATATTTTTGAGTTTCTGAATCGTTGCCGAGTCCAACGATACTAAACATGCTGGGTTTCGTGTTACGGTTGGTGTAGCGTAGCGATTTAGCGCGAAAAAAACACTTGGCGATATCTTCAAAACCGCTGTTCCGATCGAGACGAAACCACCGCCAGAAACACGGAATCATAGCTTGTTAACTATATGCAAATGCCCAAATGCGTAAATATTG
The DNA here is from genome assembly GCF_988280905.1 of Pimephales promelas. Taxonomy (NCBI): domain Eukaryota; kingdom Metazoa; phylum Chordata; class Actinopteri; order Cypriniformes; family Leuciscidae; genus Pimephales; species Pimephales promelas. The sequence goes on from NC_142793.1 coordinate 9,311,419, forward strand.
ATAGTAAGGGGTAGTAAAATTCAAACAAAGTCATGTGTCAGTCATTTTTTACGTGTTTTTTCATATAAATGTTTATAACTCGGAAGTGAATTGAGATATTTGCACCAAAATTGACACACATATGTATGGGCTCACTCTGAGGACACATAAAAAAAATTGTGGGACTGAGCCTCTTGGTGGCGCTATAATAGAACAAAACGTGAAATTCCCATTGACTTCAATAGAGTTTTGTGAATTAAAATGCTATACTAAACAAATGCATTGGTGTAATATTACAAAACTCAGTGTGTGCCATAAGCAGCATGCCCTGAAGGTACTCAAAAGATTTTGAGACAGCGCCACCTGTTGGTCAAAAGTTATAATTAATTTCTGAGAACTCTAATAACTTTTGAATAAATTTGCCTATTGCAATGAAACTGATCTTAATAGATTCCTTCGGTTATGCCGAAAACATAGATATCAGGTTTTGCATAATAAGCCAAACTTCCTGTTCGCCATCTTTATTTCTTTGAAAAACCTTCTTTTTCGAACTCCTCCTAGACCGTTTGTCCGATTTTCACGAAAATTGAATCGTATCATCTCCAGACCGTGCCGACTAAAAGTTATGAATTGCACGATGATAGACGAAACCGTTTTCGTATACCACAACATCAAAGTTTAGGCATGCTGCCAAAATTACTATTTAGGCTTTATCTCTGCAATGCCTTCACATTTTGACACCAAACTGTGCATGTGTCATTGTCACCTCACTCTGACCACATCACATCTATTTCGTAACTGCGCCACCTATTGTTCGAAAGTGATAACCCATTAAATCATCTTATAAGTTAATGTTTATGTGATTTTCTTAGCCATTTGCCCAAAGTTCTCTCAAAATGCCCTTAATTGCTCCTTGCTGCAGTTGGTCTGCCACTCCTTGCCATTTTGGCATATGTTGCCGCTTATTGCGCTTGGCCCCGGTAATGGCTGCTTGCAGCTATATTTATTATTATTATTCTTCTTCCGACTGGGCGTCTATGGCAGCCCATAGACCGGTTTGCGGGAAAGTTGTTTTGGTTTGACATTCTGATAGAGGACAGTCCCAACTTTAAATACACCAATTTTGGTGTCTCTAACTCATTCCCTCTAGCGCCACCAACTGTCCAAAGTTGCACTTTTATTATGCTAATAACTTTTGAACCGTAAGGCCTATCAACAAAATTCTTTTTTCTTCTTGTTCCTGAGCTCATGCCGATTCGATAGCACCCTATGACGTCATTTTCCGTCATAAAAAAATGGCCGCCATTTTGAATTTTCCAAAAAACCTACTTTTGCGAACTCGTCCTAGACGGTTTGTCCGATTTTCACCAAAATCGCACCGGATCATCTCCAGGCAGTGCTGACAAAAAGTTATGGAATTCAAGATGATTCGAAGAACCGTTTTCGATAAACGCGCAAACTAATTTTACGTAGCGCTTGCGAAAACAGACGTGAGGCTGTATCTCCGCAACGCTTCATCCTATTCAGACCAAACTTGGTACATGTCATCACAAGCATGATCTGAGGCTACATGCAGCGTTTCGGCGCAGCGCCACCTAGTGGTCCGGAGATATAAAAAATGGCTATTTTTGCTCATAACTTCTGAACGGTTTCTCCAAAAATCAAAAACTTGGTCTCGATAGATTCAGGGCGTCATGCCGAGTCGACCGATATCCAATTTTCCCAGATCGGCCATTTTGGCTGTCGGCCATTTTGAATTATGTGCGAAAATGCTGTATTTTTTGAACGCATGAACGAATTGTTACGAAACTCGGTATGGGTCATCAGTACGATGCCCTGAAGGAGCCTGAGAAGTTTCGAAACAGCGCCACCTATTGGTGAATTGTTTTATTCAAACGCTTATAACTTTGGGTGTGGTACACTTATTTTCACGGGAGTCATATTTTTGAGGTCCTGAATCGTTGCCGAGTCCAACGATACTAAACATGCTGGGTTTCGTGTTACGGTTGGTGTAGTGTAGCGATTTAGCGCGAAAAAAACACTTGGCGATATCTTCAAAACCACTGTTCCGATCGAGACGAAACCACCGCCAGAAACACGGAATCATAGCTTGTTAACTAAAGGCAAATGCCCAAATGCGAAAATATTGATAGTAAGGGGTAGTAAAATTCAAACAAAGTCATGTGTCAGTCATTTTTTATGTGTTTTTTCATATAAATGTTTATAACTCGGAAGTGAATTGAGATATTTGCACCAAAATTGACACACATATGTATGGGGTCACTCTGAGGACACATAAAAAAAATTGTGGGACTGAGCCTCTTGGTGGCGCTATAATAGAACAAAACGTGAAATTCCCATTGACTTCAATAGAGTTTTGTGAAATAAAATGCTATACTAAACAAATGCATTGGTGTAATATTACAAAACTCAGTGTGTGCCATAAGCAGCATGCCCTGAAGGTACTCAAAAGATTTTGAGACAGCGCCACCTGTTGGTCAAAAGTTATAATTAATTTCTGAGAACGCTAATAACTTTTGAATAAATTTGCCTATTGCAATGAAACTGATCTTAATAGATTCCTTCGGTTATGCCGAAAACATAGATATCAGGTTTTCCATAATTAGACAAACGTCCTGTTCGCCATCTTTATTTCTTTGAAAAACCTTCTTTTTCGAACTCCTCCTAGACCGTTTGTTCGATTTTCACGAAAATTGAATAGTATCATCTCCAGACCGTGCCGACTAAAAGTTATGAATTGCACGATGATAGACAAAACCGTTTTTGTATACCACAGCATCAAAATTTAGGCATGCTGCCAAAATTACTATTTAGGCTTTATCTGTGCAATGCCTTCACATTTTGACACCAAACTTTGCATGTGTCATTGTCACCTCCCTCTGACCACATCACATCTATTTCGTAACTGCGCCACCTATTGTTCGAAAGTGATAACCCATTAAATCATCTTATAAGTTAATGTTTATGTGATTTTTTTAGCCATTTGCCCAAAGTTCTCTCAAAATGCCCTTAATTGCTCCTTGCTACAGTTGGTCTGCCACTCCTTGCCATTTTGGCATATGTTGCCGCTTCTTGCGCTTGGCCCCGGTAATGGCTGCTTGCAGCTATATTTATTATTATTATTCTTCTTCCGACTGGGCGTCTATGGCAGCCCATAGACCGGTTTGCGGGAAAGTTGTTTTGGTTTGACATTCTGATAGAGGACAGTCCCAACTTTAAATACACCAATTTTGGTGTCTCTAACTCATTCCCTTTAGCGCCACCAACTGTCCAAAGTTTCACTTTTATTATGCTAATAACTTTTGAACCGTAAGGCCTATCAACAAAATTCTTTTTTCCTCTTGTTCCTGAGCTCATGCCGATTCGATCGCACCCTATGACGTCATTTTCCGTCATAAAAACATGGCCGCCATTTTGAATTTTCTAAAAAACGTACTTTTGCGAACTCGTCCTAGACGGTTTGTCCGATTTTCACCAAAATCGCACCGGATCATCTCCAGGCAGTGCTGACAAAAAGTTATGGAATTCAAGATGATTCGCCTAACGGTTTTTGATAAACGCACAAACTAATTTTACGTAACGCTTGCGAAAACAGACGTAAGGCTGTATCTCCGCAACGCTTCATCCTATTCAGACCAAACTTGGTACATGTAATCACAAGCATGACCTGAGGCTACATGCAGCGTTTCGGCGCAGCACCGCCTAGTGGTCCGGAGATATGAAAAATGGCTATTTTTGCTCGTAACTTCTGAACGGTTTGTCCAAAAATCATAAACTTCATCTTGTTAGATTCAAGGCATCATGCCGAGTCGACTGATATCCAATTTTCCCAGATCGGCCATTTTGGCTGTCGGCCATTTTGAATTATGTGCTAAAATGCTGTAGTTTTTGAACGCATGAACGAATTGTTACGAAACTCGGTATGGGTCATCAGTACGATGCCCTGAAGGAGCCTGAGAAGTTTCGAAACAGCGCCACCTAGTGGTGAATTTTTTTCTTCAAACGCTTATAACTTTGGGTGTGGTACACTTATTTTCATGGGAGTCATCTTTCTGAGGTCCTGAATTGTTGCCGAGTCCAACGATACCAAATATGTCGGGTTTCGTCTCACGGATGGCGTAGCATAGCGATTTAGCGCGAAAAAAACACGTGGCGATATCTTTGAAACCGCTGCTCCGATCGAGACGAAACCACCGTCAGAAACACGGAATCATAGCTTGTTAACTAAACGCTAATGCCCAAATGCGAAAATATTGATAGTAAGGGGTAGTAAAATTCAAACAAAGTCATGTGTCAGTCATTTTTTACGTGTTTTTTCATATAAATGTTTATAACTCGGAAGCGAATTGAGATATTTTCACCAAAATCGACACACATATGTATGGGTTCACTCTGAGGACACACACAAAAAATTGTGGGACTGAGCCTCTTGGTGGCGCTATAATAGAACAAAACGTGAAATTCCCATTGACTTCAATACAGTTTTGTGAAATACAATGCTATACTAAATAAATGCTTTGGTATAACATTACGAAACTCAGTGTGTGCCATAAGCAGCATGCCCTGAAGGTACTCAAAAGATTTTGAGACAGCGCCACCTGTTGGTCAAAAGTTATAAATAATTTCTGAGAACACTAATAACTTTTGAATAAATTTGCCTATTGCAATGAAACTGATCTTAATAGATTCCTTGGGTTATGCTGAAAACATAGATATCAGGTTTGCCATAATCAGCCAAACTTCCTGTCCGCCGTCTTTATTTCTTTGAAAAACCTTCTTTTTCGAACTCCTCCTAGACCGTTTGTGCGATTTTCACGAAAATTGAATCGTATCATCTCCAGACGGTGCCGACTAAAAGTTATGAATTGCACGATGATAGACAAAACCGTTTTCGTATACCACAGCATCAAAGTTCAGGCATGCTGCCAAAATTACTATTTAGGCTTTATCTCTGCAATGCCTTCACATTTTGACACCAAACTTTGCATGTGTCATTTTCACCTCACTCTGACCACATCACATCTATTTCGTAACTGCGCCACCTATTGTTCGAAAGTGATAACCCATTAAATCATCTTATAAGTTAATGTTTATGTGATTTTCTTAGCCATTTGCCCAAAGTTCTCTCAAAATGCCCTTAATTGCTCCTTGCTGCAGTTGGTCTGCCACTCCTTGCCATTTTGGCATATGTTGCCGCTTCTTGCGCTTGGCCCCGGTAATGGCTGCTTGCAGCTATATTTATTATTATTATTATTCTTCTTCCGACTGGGCGTCTATGGCAGCCCATAGACCGGTTTGCGGGAAAGTTGTTTTGGTTTGACATTCTGATAGAGGACAGTCCCAACTTTAAATACACCAATTTTGGTGTCTCTAACTCATTCCCTCTAGCGCCACCAACTGTCCAAAGTTGCACTTTTATTATGCTAATAACTTTTGAACCGTAAGGCCTATCAACAAAATTCTTTTTTCCTCTTGTTCCTGAGCTCATGCCGATTCGATCGCACCCTATGACGTCATTTTCCGTCATAAAAAAACGGCCGCCATTTTGAATTTTCCAAAAAACCTACTTTTGCGAACTCGTCCTAGACGGTTTGTCCGATTTTCACCAAAATCGCACCGGATCATCTCCAGGCAGTGCTGACAAAAAGTTATGGAATTCAAGATGATTCGAATAACCGTTTTCGATAAACGCGTAAACAAAATTTACGTAGCGCTTGCGAAAACAGACGTGAGGTTGTATCTCCGCAACGCTTACTCGTTTTCACACCAAACTTGGTACGTGTTATCACAAGCTTGACCTGAGGCTACGTGCTGCGTTTCGGCGCAGCGCCACCTAGTGGTCCGGAGATATGAAAAATGGCTATTTTTGCTCGTAACTTCTGAACGATTTCTCCAAAAATCAAAAACTTGGTCTCGTTAGATTCAGGGCGTCATGCCGAGTCGACCGATATCCAATTTTCCCAGATCGGCCATTTTGGCTGTCGGCCATTTTGAATTATGTGCTAAAATGCTGTATTTTTTGAACGCATGAACGAATTGTTACGAAACTCGTTATGGGTCATCAGTACGATGCCCTGAAGAAGCCTGAGAAGTTTCGAAACAGCGCCACCTAGTGGTGAATTGTTTTATTCAAACGCTTATAACTTTGGGTGTGGTACACTTATTTTCACGGGAGTCATATTTTTGAGGTCCTGAATCGTTGCCGAGTCCAACGATACCAAATATGTCGGGTTTCGTCTCACGGATGGCGTAGCGTAGCGATTTAGCGCGAAAAAAACACTTGGCGATATCTTCAAAACCGCTGTTCCGATCGAGACGAAACCACCGCCAGAAACACGGAATCATAGCTTGTTAACTATACATTAATGCCCAAATGCGTAAATATTGATAGTAAGGGGTAGTAAAATTCAAACAAAGTCATGTGTCAGTCATTTTTTACGTGTTTTTTCATATAAATGTTTATAACTCGGAAGTAAATTGAGATATTTGCACCAAAATTGACACACATATGTATGGGGTCACTCTGAGGACACATAAAAAAAATTGTGGGACTGAGCCTCTTGGTGGCGCTATAATAGAACAAAACGTGAAATTCCCATTGACTTCAATACAGTTTTGTGAAATACAATGCTATACTAAACAAATGCTTTGGTCTAACATTACGAAACTCAGTGTGTGCCATAAGCAGCATGCCCTGAAGGTACTCAAAAGATTTTGAGACAGCGCCACCTGTTGGTCAAAAGTTATAATTAATTTCTGAGAACGCTAATAACTTTTGAATAAATTTGCCTATTGCAATGAAACTGATCTTAATAGATTCCTTGGGTTATGCCGAAAACATAGATATCAGGTTTTGCATAATCAGCCAAACTTCCTGTCCGCCATCTTTATTTCTTTGAAAAGCCTTCTTTTTCGAACTCCTCCTAGACCGTTTGTCCGATTTTCACGAAAATTTAATCGCATCATCTCCAGACCGTGCCGACTAAAAGTTATGAATTGCACGATGATAGACAAAACCGTTTTCGTATACCACAGCATCAAAGTTTAGGCATGCTGCCAAAATTACTATTTAGGCTTTATCTCTGCAATGCCTTCACATTTTGACACCAAACTTTGCATGTGTCATTGTCACCTCCCTCTGACCACATCACATCTATTTCGTAACTGCGCCACCTATTGTTCGAAAGTGATAACCCATTAAATCATCTTATAAGTTAATGTTTATGTGATTTTTTTAGCTATTTGCCCAAAGTTCTCTCAAAATGCCCTTAATTGCTCCTTGCTGCAGTTGGTCTGCCACTCCTTGCCATTTTGGCATATGTTGCCGCTTCTTGCGCTTGGCCCCGGTAATGGCTGCTTGCAGCTATATTTAGGGGCCAAGCACCGAAGGTGCGGAGGCACCTATTGTATCTGTGCCGGTTCTTATTAGGTGTTCAAGCACGAAGTGCTGAAAACCTATTGTAATTGTACTGATTTTTATTAGGGGTTCAAGCACGAAGTGCTGAAACCCTATTGTAATTGTATTGATTTTTAGGGGTTCAAGCACGAAGTGCTGAAACCCTATTGTAATTGTATTGATTTTTATTATTAGGGGTTCAAGCACGAAGTGCTGAAACCCTATTGTAATTGTATTGATTTTTATTATTATTATTATTATTATTATTATTATTATTATTATTATTATTATTCTGCCGTAAAACGCATCGTGCAGACCAAACCGTAAGTGCTGCAGTTCTGAAACTTTGTCAGATGGTAGTACAAAAATCGAGGAGAGGTTATCAAATTATGAGCCCGATTGGCCCATAGGTGGCGCTATAGCGACCAATTGCGCAAAACTGCTCATAACTCCTAGACCGTAAGTCGTACACTCAAGTGTCTTATATCGTTGGAAAGCTGGTCACCTGACGAGAAAAACGTATATCTCCGATTTCATTTCCGTCATGATAGATTTTCCGCCATTTTGAATTTTGTCGAAAAACTACTTTTGCGAACTAGTCCCTGGATTTTTGCCCGATCGGAACCAAACCAGTGCAGAAATGTTCTCTAGAGTCTGAAGATTAATAATTATCAAAAAAATGTTGAAATTTCTCGTTCCGGTCGCTAGGGGAAGCAAAATAAACGTTGTGGGAGGAGCCTATTTTACTAAAATGGCTATAGCTCGAGAAGTAAATGAGATATCTTCACCAAACTCGGTACACATGTGTAAGAGTTCAATTTGAGGTGACAGTAAAAAAATCGCGACGATTGAACACTAGGTGGCGCTATAAAATGAAAAAAACAGATAAACACCTGACCGTCAGTCCGATTGACTTGAAAATTGGTATGCAGTGTCTTGGTCCAAGGCCTCATGTAAGTCTATAAGGACATTGGTGTATCTCAAAAAACATGGCCGCCATCGGCCAATGAAGTTTGAGCATCTATGAAACAAGGTTAACGAAGGCCGATCGGAACGAAACTCGTTGGGAATGTTCGACTCATGGCCCTAGAGGTCTGTAAAAATTTTGAAAGAAATCGGCCACTAGTTGGCGCTAACGAGTTTTATTGCTCTGTAATCACGTGGTGTTGCACACACCCCCACAAAATGTATATCAATTGATAGATCTCCTCATGATGAACAACTTTGCCTCAAGAACCATTGCTGTCAATCAATTCGTTCGTTAAATATTCACGAATATGTTAAAAACCTACTTTTGCGAACTAGTCCCTGGTTTTTTGCCCGATCGGAACCAGACTAGTCTAGGATAATTCTTTGGACTCTCTTGATCAATAATTATCCAAAAAAAGTTCAACTTTGTCATTTGTCTTGCTATAACAGGGTCATTTACAAAAGGGGCGTGACAAAAAGCCCCCAAAAGCCTGTAAATCCTAAAGGAAAACTCAGAACTTTACAAAAATTGATGAGCATATGTGTCATAACATGCTGAAGAAGCATGCACAGTTTCATGGAGATCGGACCATAGGTGGCGCTATAACTGTTAAAAAGCTTTAAAACCATGTATTTCCAATGGTAAATTGCCAGTATTGGCTGTAAATGGTGTTTTCCATCTCTGATCATATCATAATGTTAAAACCAGTGCAGTACAATTCTCTGGACTCTCTAGATCAATAATTATAACAAAAAGTTGAACTACGTCATGTGGATGACTATAATAGGATGGCTTCAACATTTAGTGTGTTGAAGCCATCTATTACTACACTTTCAGTGTCCCTGAAAGCGTTGATCTCTTCAATAAACAAGTCAGAACACGTGACATTAAATAATCATGAACATTTTCAGACAGATCTGACAAAATATGCCTAAATAACAGTTAAAAAAGGTGAAATGATATCAAAATGATGGTCTATTAAGCCAATAAGTGGTGTTTTACTGCCCTCTGCTGTTCAAAATAGTAAGTGTCTCACTACTCAACTATAATTAATATTATGACTTTATTAATGATCTATTTTAACATTTGCAATCACATTTAGTCAAATATTGATCACAATCATTTTTTTTTTGTCAAAGTTTATCACTTCAGTTGTTCTGAATCTTCACATAATTGCTATTAACGTGGTAAATAGCTATACTATATTCCTAGAATCACATTAAAATCCAATCATCCAAGCCCCAATCACTGTAAATAATGATAAATCATGCTAGAACGTGGTAAATTAATGTACACTATGGTCAGAGGTGTAGTGGTAAAAAAAGAGGTGGGTAAACTAAAAATTCTGGTGTATTATTTCGAATAATAAGACACTATGGGCTGTTACTCTAGGGGCTGATCAAATTAAATCATTTACACTGAAAAAACACAATTGCATAAAATAATGTTATGACATTTATTTAAATTTACATAAGAAACTGGGAAAGAATGATACTACTTTTAAACATTTAACACTAAACCGCCAGTAGGTGGTGGCAGGCGACCGTCTTAATGAGTGAGTCATTCAATTCATTCATTCAAACGATTCGTTCAAACGGCTGATCATTCAAGAATGAGACCGATGTTTTTGAATGTGTCTTTGAATCTTTGACTCAATCGATTCGTTCAAAATGCTGAATGATTCAGTAATGAAAACACGTCGAGTGTTCCTGTGACATGTGCCGTGGTTCTGCTGTGTTGTTTGGAACTATTTTCGCTGCTGAAACACAACAAAAACAGCCAATATAGCATCTAAAATGTAAGTGATTTAATTTTTTACTGTTTATTGAACTGTTGTAGGAAATCAATGTCACATTTTCAATCGTGATGGTGTTCAGGAAGAATAAGAGACCCCATTTACACCTGGTATTAAAATGCGATCTGTATCCAGACAAGTTATCCGGATAATAAGTACCGATTCCATTTACACCTGGCCACATACATGTGTTTTTGCAAAATGGATATAAATCCGATCTTAAACTCCCGCGTATGCAGATTTAATGGATTGAACGACACCAAAAGCAACAGATATGAGCTGCATTTCGTTGATCATCAGCTAATTTCCAAATCAAAGACATCAATAAAAGAGTGGCAACACCGCTGGTAAGATAATTTCGTTTCTTTACTTGAAGATGATTGTGTGTTAAGCGTCTGTGACTTACTTTCACTTTTATTTGCGATGTTTGCACGTTGGCTCGATGAATAGACGCTCATGAGCGGTGATGGGTGATCCGTGTCGCAGTAGCGCCGTCATATCTGACTATAACATGACTTATAGCCTATATAACAAGCTTACTCGTTTATTTTTTTGCCTTTTTGGGAGGAGTAAAATATACATATGTGGTTTCAACAACCAGATTGCGTTTACACCTAGTAAAGATCCGGACACAATGCGAGCCAGACTACCTGTAGATGTGGTCAGGCAGATCCAATCGCGATCACAACGCATTTACACCTTGCATTAACATGCGTTTTTTTATTATCCGGATAACTTATCTGGATACAGATCGCATTTTAATACCAGGTGTAAATGGGGTCTGAGTGTGTTCTGCGCTCATTTGTGTAGATTTCTGCTCGAGAGGCTGCGCGAGGGTCAACAGTACAACCTTACCGTCAGTAATAGTCAACAACACAGTAATGCAGCGCAATATAAGAGTTCGTCTTAGGTGCCTGTTGACTTTGGATCAATGCATTGTTTGTGTGTTGTTGCATAAGGAGATAAAGAAATAATACAATTGGTGACAGTGATCAATCAACACAAAAGGAACAATGATCTAAATGAACAAAGATATGAGTACTAATCACAATAAAACAGGCTGTAAAAAAATCATTGAAACAAACAATCTTTCAACATGGCTCAGGGCACATGTCTGGCAAACAAATTAATCAATTAGCAGCGCACAGGCTGACAGTGACATTAAATCATGAAAAGGCATAAACAATGTAAACACAATCAAATTAATAGATGGACTCACGTAATTCATGAAGACACACACAGTTATGCATCAAAATGCCAGGAAAGAGTGCAAAGAATGAGCCAAAGGGTTCACAATCAATTTATAGGCAACAGGTGAGTCGTGCATGGTGAAGTGGCAGAGTCTCATTGAAAAAGCGAAATGGAGTTGAAAGAGATTAGAAAGGAAATCTTTTCAATTACTATTATGAATTATTTAATTATATCCATTATGCAATATTGGTTGGTGTTTTTCTATAAATCCAGCAATGAACATGTAACAAGAAAAGTCATTGAGAAGAAAATAACAGTCAGCCATTACCTCATGAACCATGGTTAAACCAACAACTAATAAAATACAATTGTGAACATTATGAACCCCAACACCACGGTGAAGGACGCAGAATAAGTTAGGGATTACGCAAAGCCTGCGGGTTTGTATTCGCTATAACAACCGCCTCGCTCTACATTACCCTGCTTATTACATTGCTACCTACCAAGTAAATCAATAATTTGACTCAAAATATAGATATAAACAGGAGTTTATTGATTTAAAAAACGATTGCCGATAAAAAAGAAAAATAGTCCGTTCTGTCTCTACGTTTAGAATCCATGGCAACGCTCTGTTTTTCATGGCAACGGTGTGTTATACTTATAAGCAGCGGCCTGTTATAACAACAGACCGCACTCTACATTAGAATTCAACCAAGCCATATAAGAAACAAATAAATACCGTTACCGAGCTAACAGAGCTACGTAAACAGAGCGAACAGGAGAGCACTCGTCTGCAGACGTCAATAATGGAATATACTCCCGATCAAACTCCGCTTCCCGAAAGTTATAAACTGCCTCTAGAACCTAGTTAAGGTACAAACATCTATTCAACAAAAATAGTGATGCAGTTAAGTGTTTTTTCGCTCAGCCGAGCCCTCTCTGTTGCTGTGTGGAGCAGCCTGTGTCAGTCACCTCTTCCTGAACGTCGCTCACTCAACTCTCGCACTGCGGTCTCGTGAGGAACGCAGCTTTTTGACATACAGTATTTCTTGTTCCCGAACACAAATATTTTTTAAGTATTTGTTCGGAATAAGTATTCGTAAAAAACACATTATTTGTGCCTTTCCGAATACCGTATTCGGCTCCACCCCTAGTACACACTATATTTTGCATAGTTAATTTATTTAACAAATTTCTTTTTGTTAATGTTTTGCAGTCAAACTATACATATACTGTACATACTATAAATGTGTGTGTGTTTGTGTGTGCGTGTGCGTGCGTTTGTGTGTAAGCATGCTTTATGAAGTTAACATGAAAAAAATGGTTTGCTTTAGTGCAGAATAGTGGAGAAACAAAGCATTTCAAAATGGAAGTGTGCCAATAAGTGGTCTTCTACTGCCCTCTGCTGGCCACTTTTCTTATTAATAGTCTTTTCACTTGCTATATTGTGGTAAACCATCCTATAACATGGTATATCAAGGTAAACTATGGAAAATCATGTTAGATTCATGGTAAATCATACTAGAACATGGTAAATCATGAAAAACCACATTGAAATATGGTTTATCATGGTAAATAATGCTTGCTACATAAAACTTAATGTCTTTTGATGCTTTTGTGCTTAAAGGCCTTAAAGGCCTAAACTGCTTGAACCCCGCAAAATGCTGCTTGCAGCTTTAATTATTATTATTATTATTCTCCCCTAAAACGCATCGTGCAGCCCAAACCGTAAGTGCTGGAGCTCTGAAACTTTGTCAGATGGTAGTACAAAAATCGAGGAGAGGTTATCAAATTATGACCCCGATTGGCCCATAGGTGGCGCTATAGCAACCAATTGCGCGAAACTGCTCATAACTCCTAGACCGTAAGTCGTACGCTCAAGTGTCTTATATCATTGGAAAGCTGGTCACCTGACGAAAAAAACGTATATCTCTGATTTCATTTCCGGTATGGAAATTTTTCCGCCATTTTGAATTTTGTCGAAAAACTACTTTTGCGAACTAGTCCCTGGTTTTTCACCCGATCGGAACCAAACCAGTGCAGGAATGTTCTCTGGAGTCTGAAGATCAATAATTATCAAAAAAATGTTGAAAAAGTCTCTATGCGGTCGCTAGGGGGCGCAAAATAAATGTTGTGGGAGGAGCCTATTTTACTAAAATGGCTATAACTCGAGAAGTAAATGAGATATCCTCAACAAACTCGGTACACATATGTATAAGCTCAATTTGAGGTCACAGTAAAAAAATCGCCACGATGGAACACTAGGTGGCGCTATAAAACGAATAAAACTAAAAAAGGGCTCTGACCAGCTGACCGTTAGTCCGATTGACTTGAAAATTGGTATGCAGTGTCTTTGTCCAAGGCCCCATGTATGTGTATGAGGACATTGGTGTATCTCAAAAAACATGGCCGCCATCGGCCAATGAAGTTTGAGCACCTATAAAACAAGGTTAACGAAGGCCGATCGGAACGAAACTCGTTGGGCATGTTTGACTCATGGCCCTAGAGGTCTGTAAGAATTTTGAAAGAAATCGGCCACTAGTTGGCGCTAACGAGTTTTATGGCTCTGTTATCACGTGGTGTTGCACACACCCCCATAATATGTATATCAATTGATAGATCTCCTCATGTTGAACAACTTTGCCTCAAGAACCATTGCTGTCAATCAAATCGTTCGGTAAATATTCACGAATATGTTAAAAACCTACTTTTGCGAACTAGTCCCTGGTTTTTTGCCCGATCGGAACCAGACCAGTCTGGGACAATTCTTTGGACTCTCTAGATCAATAATTATCCAAAAAAGTTGAACTTTGTCATTTGTTTTGCTATAACAGGGTCATTTATAAAAGGGGGCATGACAAAATGCACCCAAAAGCCTATAAATCCTAAAGGAAAAGTCAGAACTTCACAAAAATTGATGAGCACATGTGTCATAACGTATTCAATAAGCATGCAAAGTTTCATGGAGATCGGACTATAGGTGGCGCTATAACTGTTAAAAATGTTAAAAACAATGTATTCCCCATGGTAAATTGCCATTATTGAAACTTAAACCTTAATGTCTTTTGATGCTTTTGTGCTTAAAGGCCTTAAAGGCCTAAACTGCTTGAACCCCGCTAAATGCTGCTTGCAGCTTTAATTATTATTATTATTATTATTATTCTCCCCTAAAACGCATCGTGCAGCCCAAACCGTAAGTGCTGGAGCTCTGAAACTTTGTCAGATGGTAGTACAAAAATCGAGGAGAGGTTATCAAATTATGACCCCGATTGGCCCATAGGTGGCGCTATAGCATCCAATTGCGCGAAACTGCTCATAACTCCTAGACCGTAAGTCGTACGCTCAAGTGTCTTATATCATTGGAAAGCTGGTCGCCTGATGAAAAAAATGTATATCTCCGATTTCATTTCCGTCATGATAGATTTTCCGTCATTTTGAATTTTGTCGAAAAACTACTTTTGCGAACTAGTCCCTGGTTTTTTGCCCGATCGGAACCAAACCAGTGCAGGAATGTTCTCTGGAGTCTGAAGATCAATAATTATCAAAAAAATGTTGAAAAAGTCTCTTTGCGGTCGCTAGGGGGCGCAAAATAAATGTTGTGGGAGGAGCCTATTTTACTAAAATGGCTATAACTCGAGAAGTAAATGAGATATCCTCAACAAACTCGGTACACGTATGTATAAGCTCAATTTGAGGTCACAGTAAAAAAATCGCCACGATGGAACACTAGGTGGCGCTATAAAACGAATAAAACTAAAAAAGGGCTCTGACCAGCTGACCGTTAGTCCGATTGACTTGAAAATTGGTATGCAGTGTCTTTGTCCAAGGCCCCATGTATGTGTATGAGGACATTGGTGTATCTCAAAAAACATGGCCGCCATCGGCCAATGAAGTTTGAGCACCTATAAAACAAGGTTAACGAAGGCCGATCGGAACGAAACTCGTTGGGCATGTTTGACTCATGGCCCTAGAGGTCTGTAAGAATTTTGAAAGAAATCGGCCACTAGTTGGCGCTAACGAGTTTTATGGCTCTGTTATCACGTGGTGTTGCACACACCCCCATAATATGTATATCAATTGATAGATCTCCTCATGCTGAACAACTTTGTCTCAAGAACCATTGCTGTCAATCAAATCGTTCGGTAAATATTCACGAATATGTTAAAAACCTACTTTTGCGAACTAGTCCCTGGTTTTTTGCCCGATCGGAACCAGACCAGTCTGGGACAATTCTTTGGACTCTCTAGATCAATAATTATCCAAAAAAGTTGAACTTTGTCATTTGTTTTGCTATAACAGGGTCATTTATAAAAGGGGGCATGACAAAATGCACCCAAAAGCCTATAAATCCTAAAGGAAAAGTCAGAACTTCACAAAAATTGATGAGCACATGTGTCATAACGTATTCAATAAGCATGCAAAGTTTCATGGAGATCGGACTATAGGTGGCGCTATAACTGTTAAAAATGTTAAAAACAATGTATTCCCTATGGTAAATTGCCATTATTGAAACTTAAACCTTAATGTCTTTTGATGCTTTTGTGCTTAAAGGCCTTAAAGGCCTAAACTGCTTGAACCCCGCTAAATGCTGCTTGCAGCTTTAATTATTATTATTATTATTATTATTATTCCGCCGTAAAACGCATCGTGCAGCCCAAACCGTAAGAGCTGGATCTTTGAAACTTTGACAGCTGGTAGTACAAAAATCGAGGAGAGGTTATCAAATTATGAGCCATATTGGCCCATAGGTGGCGCTATAATAATCAATTGCGCGAAACTGCTCATATCTCCTAGAATGTAAGTTGTAGACTCAAGTGTCTTATATCACTGGAAAGCTGGATGCCTGAAGGACAAAACGTATATCTCGGATTTTTAATTTTATATGCAAATTTGTCCGCCATTTTGAATTTTATCTAAAACCTACTTTTGCGAACTAGTCCCTGGATTTTTGCCCGATCGGAACCAAACCAGTGCAGAAATGTTCTCTGGAGTCTGAATACCAATAATTATCGAAAAAAAGTTGTATTTTCGATTCAAGGTCGATAGGGGGTGCAAAATGAACATTTTGAAATTAGGCAATTTTACTAAAATGGCTATAACTCAAGAAGTAAATAAGATATCTTCACCAAACTCAATAGACATGTGTATGAGGACAGTTTGCGGTCACTGTAAAAATACTGCATCGATTGGTCACATGGTGGCGCTATAACATTAAATAAACATATAATTGGCTAAAACCATCTGACCATTTGTCCAATTGACTTGAAATTTGGTATGCAGTGTCTTGGTGCAAGTTACCATGTATGTCTAAAAGGATATTGGCATATCTCAAAAAACATGGCCGCCATCAACCAATGAAGTTTGAGCACCTATTAGACGAGGTTAACGGAGGCTGATCGGAACGAAACTCGAGGGGCATATTCCACTTGTGGCACTAGAGGTCTGTAAGAATTTTCATAGAAATCGGCCACTAGTTGGCGCTAAAGAGTTTTATGGCTCTGTAATCACGTGGTGTTGCACACATCCACACAAAATGAATATCATTTGATAGATCTCCTCATGATGAACAACTTTGCCTCTAGAACCATTGCTGTCAATTGAATCGTTCATTAAATATTCACAAATATGTTGAAAACCTACTTTTGCGAACTAGTCCCTGGTTTTTTGTCTGATCAAAACCAAACCAGTCTAGGACAAATCTCTGGAGTCTCTAGATAAATAATTATTGAAAAAAAGTTGAACTTTTTAATTTTTTGCATGGTATTAAAAGGGTTATTTTGAAAAGGGGTGTGGCATAATGAACCAAAAAGCCTATAAATCCTAAAGGAAAACTCAGAACTTCACAAAAATTGATGAGCATATGTGACATAACATGCTGAAGAAGCATGCAAAGTTTCATGGAGATCGAACCGTAGACATAATATATAATTCATATTATGTCTTTATCAATTCAATAGTTTAACAATAATCACATAATCACAATAATTTAGTCCAAAAGGGTAGGGGCGGCAGTGGCTCAGTGGTTCATGTAGGTTGTCTACAAACCGAAAGGTTGGTGGTTCGATCCCCGGTTCCACCTGACCAAGTGTCGAGGTGTCTATGAGCAAGACACCTAACCCTATAATGTTAGCCAGTGCAGTACAATTCTCTGAACTCTCTTGATCAATTATTATAAGAAAAAGTTGAACTACTTCATGTGAATGCCTATAATCGATGGCTTCAACATGTAGCCTTGAAATGAATGCTCAGATGTTAAACACAAGTTAGAACACGTGACATTAAAACATCATGAACATTTTCAGACAGATCGGACAAAATATGCCTATACAACAGTTAAAAAGGTGAACATGATATCAACATGATGGTCTATTAAGCCAATAAGTGGAGTTTTACTGCCCCCTGCTGTTCAAAATTGTCATTTGTCATGACTACTCAACTATAATTCATATTATGACTTTATCAATTCACTAGTTTAACAATAATCACATAATCACAATAATTTAGTCAAAAAGGGTAGGGGCGGCAGTGGCTCAGTGGTTCATGTAGGTTGTCTACAAACCGAAAGGTTGGTGGTTCGATCCCCGGTTCAGCCTGACCAAGTGTCGAGATGTCCATGAGCAAGACACCTAACCCCAGCTGCTCCCGACGAGCTGAATGGTGCCATGTATGGCTGACACCGCCGTCAGTGTGTGAATGGGTGAATGTGAGGCAATATGTAAAGAGCTTTGGTGACCATTAGGTCTATGAATGTGTTATATAAATGCTGTCCATTTACCAAAATTACTATGACAACTGTCACATTTACTTTGACAACTGTCACATCTAGCTCATGTGATTCTAATGAGTGAATGAGATAATTCTGAGTGATCTGTTAGGTTTATATTCAGTGAGCATATCTGTAATATATTGAGGTCCTAACCCATTAAATGATTTATATACCAGTAATAATACTTTGAAATCAATCCTAAATGTAACTGGGAGCCAGTGTAAAGACCTGAGGACTGGTGTGATCTGCTCATATTTTCTGGTCCTGCTCAGACTCCTGGCAGCAGCGTTCTGTATGAGCTGCAACTGGCTTATGGTATTTTTAGGAAGGCCAATGAGGAGATACATTAATGCACCCTGCTGGTGTAAGCAAGCATAATGGAGATAAAGGGATAGTTCACTTTGAAATTAATTTTTCGTATGTTTTAGCTTACCCCAAGGGTATCCAAGATGTAGGTGACAAAATGCACCCAAAAGTATATAAATCCTAAAGGAAAACTCACAACTTCAAAAAAAATGATGAGCATATGTGTCATAACATGTAAAAGAAGCATGCACAGTTTCATGGAGATCAGACCATAGATGGTGCTATATCTGTTAAAAAGCATTAAAACCATTTATTTGCAATGGTTAATTGCCTGTATTGGCTGTAAATGGTGTTTTCCATCTATTATGTCACTGGATAAATGTATGTTTAATAAAATTGAATGCCTTTTGATGCTTTTGTGCTTTAAGGCCTTAAAGGCCTAAACTGCTTGAACACCGATAAATGCTGCTTGCAGCTTTAATTATTAGGGGCCAAGCACCGAAGGTGCGGAGGCACCTATTGTATCTGTGCCGGTTCTTATTATTATTATTATTATTATTATTCTTCTTCCGACTGGGCGTCTATGGCAGCCCATAGACCGGTTTGCGGGAAAGTTGTTTTGGTTTGACATTCTGATAGAGGACAGTCCCAACTTTAAATACACCAATTTTGGTGTCTCTAACTCATTCCCTCTAGCGCCACCAACTGTCCAAAGTTTCACTTTTATTATGCTAATAACTTTTGAACCGTAAGGCCTATCAACAAAATTCTTTTTTCCTCTTGTTCCTGAGCTCATGCCGATTCGATCGCACCCTATGACGTCATTTTCCGTCATAAAAAAACGGCCGCCATTTTGAATTTTCCAAAAAACCTACTTTTGCGAACTCGTCCTAGACGGTTTGTCCGATTTTCACCAAAATCGCACCGGATCATCTCCAGGCAGTGCTGACAAAAAGTTATGGAATTCAAGATGATTCGAATAACCGTTTTCGATTAACGCGTAAACAAAATTTACGAAGCGCTTGCGAAAACAGACGTATGGTTGTATCTCCGCAACGCTTACTCGTTTTCAGACCAAACTTGGTACGTGTCATCACAAGCATGACCTGAGGCTACGTGCTGCGTTTCGGCGCAGTGCCACCTAGTGGTCCGGAGATATGAAAAATGGCTATTTTTGCTCGTAACTTCTGAACGGTTTGTCCAAAAATCATAAACTTCATCTCGTTAGATTCAGGGCATCATGCCGAGTCGACCGATATCCAATTTTCCCAGATCGGCCATTTTGGCTGTCGGCCATTTTGAATTATGTGCTAAAATGCTGTATTTTTTGAACGCATGAACGAATTGTTACGAAACTCGGTATGGGTCATCAGTACGATGCCCTGAAGGAGCCTGAGAAGTTTCGAAACAGCGCCACCTAGTGGTGAATTGTTTTATTCAAACGCTTATAACTTTGGGTGTGGTACACTTATTTTCACGGGAGTCATATTTTTGAGGTCCTGAATCGTTGCCGAGTCCAACGATACCAAATATGTCGGGTTTCGTCTCACGGATGGCGTAGCGTTGCGATTTAGCGCGAAAAAAACACTTGGCGATATCTTCAAAACCGCTGTTCCGATCGAGACGAAACCACCGCCAGAAACACGGAATCATAGCTTGTTAACTAAACACTAATGCCCAAATGCGAAAATATTGATAGTAAGGGGTAGTAAAATTCAAACAAAGTCATGTGTCAGTCATTTTTTACGTGTTTTTTCATATAAATGTTTATAACATGGAAGCGAATTGAGATATTTTCACCAAAATTGACACACATATGTATGGGGTCACTCTGAGGACACATAAAAAAAATTGTGGGACTGAGCCTCTTGGTGGCGCTATAATAGAACAAAACGTGAAATTCCCATTGACTTCAATAGAGTTTTGTGAAATAAAATGCTATGCTAAACAAATGCATTGGTGTAATATTACAAAACTCAGTGTGTGCCATAAGCAGCATGCCCTGAAGGTACTCAAAAGATTTTGAGACAGCACCACCTGTTGGTCAAAAGTCATAATTAATTTCTGAAAACGCTAATAACGTTTGAAAAAAAATGTGCCTATTGCAATGAAACTGATCTTAATTGATTCCTTGGGTTATGCTGAAAACATAGATATATGGTTTTGCATAATCAGCCAAACTTCCTGTCCGCCATCTTTATTTCTTTGAAAAACCTTCTTTTTCGAACTCCTCCTAGACCGTTTGTCCGATTTTCACGAAAATTGAATCGTATCATCTCCAGACGGTGCCGAATAAAAGATATGGATTGCGTGACGATAGACAAAACCGTTTTCGTATACCACAGCATCAAATTTGAGGCATGCTGCCAAAATGACTATTTAGGCTTTATCTCTGCAATGCCTTCACATTTTGACACCAAACTTTGTATGTGTCATTGTCACCTCACTCTGACCACATCACATCTATTTCGTAACTGCGCCACCTATTGTTCGAAAGTGATAATCCATTAAATCATCTTATAAGTTAATGTTTATGTGATTTTCTTAGCCATTTGCCCAAAGTTCGTTTAAAATGCCCTTAATTGCTCCTTGCTGCAGTTGGTCTGCCACTCCTTGCCATTTTGGCATATGTTGCCGCTTATTGCGCTTGGCCCCGGTAATGGCTGCTTGCAGCTATATTTATTATTATTATTATTCTTCTTCCGACTGGGCGTCTATGGCAGCCCATAGACCGGTTTGCGGGAAAGTTGTTTTGGTTTGACATTCTGATAGAGGACAGTCCCAACTTTAAATACACCAATTTTGGTGTCTCTAACTCATTCCCTCTAGCGCCACCAACTGTCCAAAGTTTCACTTTTATTATGCTAATAACTTTTGAACCGTAAGGCCTATCAACAAAATTCTTTTTTCCTCTTGTTCCTGAGCTCATGCCGATTCGATCGCACCCTATGACGTCATTTTCCGTCATAAAAAAACGGCCGCCATTTTGAATTTTCCAAAAAACCTACTTTTGCGAACTCGTCCTAGACGGTTTGTCCGATTTTCACCAAAATTGCACCGGATCATCTCCAGGCAGTGCTGACAAAAAGTTATGGAATTCAAGATGATTCGAAGAACCGTTTTCGATAAACGCGCAAACTAATTTTACGTAGCGCTTGCAAAAACAGACGTGAGGCTGTATCTCCGCAACGCTTCATCCTATTCAGACCAAACTTGGTACGTGTCATCACAAGCATGACCTGAGGCTACGTGCAGCGTTTCGGCGCAGCGCCACCTAGTGGTCCGGAGATATGAAAAATGGCTATTTTTGCTCGTAACCTCTGAACGGTTTGTCCAAAAATCATAAACTTCATCTCGTTAGATTCAGGGCGTCATGCCGAGTCGACTGATATGCAATTTTCCCAGATCGGCCATTTTGGCTGTCGGCCATTTTGAATTATGTGCTAAAATGCTGTATTTTTTGAACGCATGAACGAATTGTTACGAAACTCGGTATGGGTCATCAGTACGATGCCCTGAAGGAGCCTGAGAAGTTTCGAAACAGCGCCACCTAGTGGTGAATTGTTTTATTCAAACGCTTATAACTTTGGGTGTGGTACACTTATTTTCACGGGAGTCATATTTTTGAGGTCCTGAATCGTTGCCGAGTCCAACGATACCAAATATGTCGGGTTTCGTCTCACGGATGGCGTAGCGTAGCGATTTAGCGCGAAAAAAACACTTGGCGATATCTTCAAAACCGCTGTTCCGATCGAGACGAAACCACCGCCAGAAACACGGAATCATAGCTTGTTAACTATACGCTAATGCCCAAATGCGTAAATATTGATAGTAAGGGGTAGTAAAATTCAAACAAAGTCATGTGGCAGTCATTTTTTACGTGTTTTTTCATATAAATGTTTATAACTCGGAAGCGAATTGAGATATTTTCACCAAAATTGACACACATATGTATGGGGTCACTCTGAGGACACATAAAAAAAATTGTGGGACTGAGCCTCTTGGTGGCGCTATAATAGAACAAAACGTGAAATTCCCATTGACTTCAATAGAGTTTTGTGAAATAAAATGCTATACTAAACAAATGCATTGGTGTAATATTACAAAACTCAGTGTGTGCCATAAGCAGCATGCCCTGAAGGTACTTAAAAGATTTTAAGACAGCGCCACCTGTTGGTCAAAAGTTATAATTAATTTCTGAGAACGCTAATAACTTTTGAATAAATTTGCCTATTGCAATGAAACTGATCTTAATAGATTCCTTTGGTTATGCCAAAAACATAGATATCAGGTTTTCCATAATCAGACAAACTTCCTGTTCGCCATCTTTATTTCTTTGAAAAACCTTCTTTTTCGAACTCCTCCTAGACCGTTTGTCCGATTTTCACGAAAATTGAATCGTATCATCTCCAGACGGTGCCAAATAAAAGTTATGGATTGCGTGACGATAGACAAAACCGTTTTCGTATACCACAGCATCAAATTTGAGGCATGTTGCCAAAATGACTATTTAGGCTTTATCTCTGCAATGCCTTCACATTTTGACACCAAACTTTGCATGTGTCATTGTCACCTCACTCTGACCACATCACATCTATTTCGTAACTGCGCCACCTATTGTTCGAAAGTGATAACCCCGTTAAATCATCTTATAAGTTAATGTTTATGTGATTTTCTTAGCCATTTGCCCAAAGTTCTCTCAAAATGCCCTTAATTGCTCCTTGCTGCAGTTGGTCTGCCACTCCTTGCCATTTTGGCATATGTTGCCGCTTCTTGCGCTTGGCCCCGGTAATGGCTGCTTGCAGCTATATTTAGGGGCCAAGCACCGAAGGTGCGGAGGCACCTATTGTATCTGTGCCGGTTCTTATTATTATTATTAGGGGCCAAGCACCGAAGGTGCGGAGGCACCTATTGTATCTGTGCCGGTTCTTATTATTATTATTATTATTAGGGGCCAAGCACCGAAGGTGCGGAGGCACCTATTGTATCTGTGCCGGTTCTTATTATTATTATTATTATTATTATTCTTCTTCCGACTGGGCGTCTATGACAGCCCATAGACCGGTTTGCGGGAAAGTTGTTTTGGTTTGACATTCTGATAGAGGACAGTCCCAACTTTAAATACACCAATTTTGGTGTCTCTAACTCATTCCCTCTAGCGCCACCAACTGTCCAAAGTTGCACTTTTATTATGCTAATAACTTTTGAACCGTCAGGCCTATCAACAAAATTCTTTTTTCCTCTTGTTCCTGAGCTCATGCCGATTCGATCGCACCCTATGACGTCATTTTCCGTCATAAAAAAATGGCCGCCATTTTGAATTTTCCAAAAAACCTACTTTTGCGAACTCGTCCTAGAGGGTTTGTCCGATTTTCACCAAAATCGCACCGGATCATCTCCAGGCAGTGCTGACAAAAAGTTATGGAATTCAAGATGATTCGAACAACCGTTTTCGATAAACGCGCAAACTAATTTTACGTAGCGCTTGCAAAAACAGACGTGAGGCTGTATCTCCGCAACGCTTCATCCTATTCAGACCAAACTTGGTACATGTCATCACAAGCATGACCTGAGGCTACATGCAGCGTTTCGGCGCAGCGCCACCTAGTGGTCCGGAGATATGAAAAATGGCTATTTTTGCTCGTAACTTCTGAACGGTTTGTCCAAAAATCATAAACTTCATCTCGTTAGATTCAGGGCATCATGCCGAGTCGACTGATATCCAATTTTCCCAGATCGGCCATTTTGGCTGTCGGCCATTTTGAATTATGTGCTAAAATGCTGTATTTTTTGAACGCATGAACGAATTGTTACGAAACTCGGTATGGGTCATCAGTACGATGCCCTGAAGAAGCCTGAGAAGTTTCGAAACAGCGCCACCTAGTGGTGAATTTTTTTTTTCAAACGCTTATAACTTTGGGTGTGGTACACTTATTTTCACGGGAGTCATTTTTTGAGTTCCTGAATCGTTGCCGAGTCCAACGATACTAAACATGCTGGGTTTCGTGTTACGGTTGGTGTAGCGTAGCGATTTAGCGCGAAAAAAACACTTGGCGATATCTTCAAAACCGCTGTTCCGATCGAGACGAAACCACCGCCAGAAACACGGAATCATAGCTTGTTAACTATACGCTAATGCCCAAATGCGAAAATATTGATAGTAAGGGGTAGTAAAATTCAAACAAAGTCATGTGTCAGTCATTTTTTACGTGTTTTTTCATATAAATGTTTATAACTCGGAAGTGAATTGAGATATTTGCACCAAAATTGACACACATATGTATGGGGTCACTCTGAGGACACATAAAAAAAATTGTGGGACTGAGCCTCTTGGTGGCGCTATAATAGAACAAAACGTAAAATTCCCATTGACTTCAATAGAGTTTTGTGAATTAAAATGCTATACTAAACAAATGCTTTGGTCTAACATTACGAAACTCAGTGTGTGCCATAAGCAGCATGCCCTGAAGGTACTCAAAAGATTTTGAGACAGCGCCACCTGTTGGTCAAAAGTTATAATTAATTTCTGAGAACGCTAATTACTTTTGAATAAATTTGCTTATGGAAACGAAACTGATCTTAATAGATTCGTTGGGTTATGCTGAAAACATAGATATCAGGTTTTCCATAATCAGACAAACTTCCTGTTCGCCATCTTTATTTCTTTGAAAAACCTTCTTTTTCGAACTCCTCCTAGACCGTTTGTCCGATTTTCACGAAAATTGAATCGTATCATCTCCAGACCGTGCCGACTAAAAGTTATGAATTGCACTATGATAGACAAAACCGTTTTCGTATACCACAGCATCAAATTTTAGGCATGCTGCCAAAATTACTATTTAGGCTTTATCTCTGCAATGCCTTCACATTTTGACACCAAACTTTGCATGTGTCATTGTCACCTCACTCTGACCACATCACATCTATTTCGTAACTGCGCCACCTATTGTTCGAAAGTGATAACCCATTAAATCATCTTATAAGTTAATGTTTATGTGATTTTTTTAGCCATTTGCCCAAAGTTCTCTCAAAATGCCCTTAATTGCTCCTTGCTGCAGTTGGTCTGCCACTCCTTGCCATTTTGGCATATGTTGCCGCTTCTTGCGCTTGGCCCCGGTAATGGCTGCTTGCAGCTATATTTATTATTATTATTATTCTTCCGACTGGGCGTCTATGGCAGCCCATAGACCGGTTTGCGGGAAAGTTGTTTTGGTTTGACATTCTGATAGAGGACAGTCCCAACTTTAAATACACCAATTTTGGTGTCTCTAACTCATTCCCTCTAGCGCCACCAACTGTCCAAAGTTTCACTTTTATTATGCTAATAACTTTTGAACCGTAAGGCCTATCAACAAAATTCTTTTTTCCTCTTGTTCCTGAGCTCATGCCGATTCGATCGCACCCTATGACGTCATTTTCCGTCATAAAAAAACGGCCGCCATTTTGAATTTTCCGAAAAACCTACTTTTGCGAACTCGTCCTAGACGGTTTGTCCGATTTTCACCAAAATCGCACCGGATCATCTCCAGGCAGTGCTGACAAAAAGTTATGGAATTCAAGATGATTCGAATAACCATTTTTGATAAACGCGTAAACAAAATTTACGTAGCGCTTGCGAAAACAGACGTGAGGTTGTATCTCCGCAACGCTTACTCGTTTTCACACCAAACTTGGTACGTGTTATCACAAGCATGAGCTGAGGCTACGTGCTGCGTTTCGGCGCAGCGCCACCTAGTGGTCCGGAGATATGAAAAATGGCTATTTTTGCTCGTAACTTCTGAACGGTTTCTCCAAAAATCAAAAACTTGGTCTCGTTAGATTCAGGGCGTCATGCCGAGTCGACCGATATCCAATTTTCCCAGATCGGCCATTTTGGCTGTCGGCCATTTTGAATTATGTGCTAAAATGCTGTATTTTTTGAACGCATGAACGAATTGTTACGAAACTCGTTATGGGTCATCAGTACGATGCCCTGAAGGAGCCTGAGAAGTTTCGAAACAGCGCCACCTAGTGGTGAATTGTTTTATTCAAACGCTTATAACTTTGGGTGTGGTACACTTATTTTCACGGGAGTCATATTTTTGAGGTCCTGAATCGTTGCCGAGTCCAACGATACCAAATATGTCGGGTTTCGTCTCACGGATGGCGTAGCGTAGCGATTTAGCGCGAAAAAAACACTTGGCGATATCTTCAAAACCGCTGTTCCGATCGAGACGAAACCACCGCCAGAAACACGGAATCATAGCTTGTTAACTATACGCCAATGCCCAAATGCGTAAATATTGATAGTAAGGGGTAGTAAAATTCAAACAAAGTCATGTGTCAGTCATTTTTTACGTGTTTTTTCATATAAATGTTTATAACTCGGAAGTAAATTGAGATATTTGCACCAAAATTGACACACATATGTATGGGGTCACTCTGAGGACACATAAAAAAAATTGTGGGACTGAGCCTCTTGGTGGCGCTATAATAGAACAAAACGTGAAATTCCCATTGACTTCAATACAGTTTTGTGAAATACAATGCTATACTAAACAAATGCTTTGGTCTAACATTACGAAACTCAGTGTGTGCCATAAGCAGCATGCCCTGAATGTACTCAAAAGATTTTGAGACAGCGCCACCTGTTGGTCAAAAGTTATAATTAATTTCTGAGAACGCTAATAACTTTTGAATAAATTTGCCTATTGCAATGAAACTGATCTTAATAGATTCCTTGGGTTATGCCGAAAACATAGATATCAGGTTTTGCATAATCAGCCAAACTTCCTGTCCGCCATCTTTATTTCTTTGAAAAACCTTCTTTTTCGAACTCCTCCTAGACCGTTTGTCCGATTTTCACGAAAATTTAATCGCATCATCTCCAGACCGTGCCGACTAAAAGTTATGAATTGCACGATGATAGACAAAACCGTTTTCGTATACCACAGCATCAAAGTTTAGGCATGCTGCCAAAATTACTATTTAGGCTTTATCTCTGCAGTGCCTTCACATTTTGACACCAAACTTTGCATGTGTCATTGTCACCTCCCTCTGACCACATCACATCTATTTCGTAACTGCGCCACCTATTGTTCGAAAGTGATAACCCATTAAATCATCTTATAAGTTAATGTTTATTTGATTTTTTTAGCCATTTGCCCAAAGTTCTCTCAAAATGCCCTTAATTGCTCCTTGCTGCAGTTGGTCTGCCACTCCTTGCCATTTTGGCATATGTTGCCGCTTCTTGCGCTTGGCCCCGGTAATGGCTGCTTGCAGCTATATTTATTATTATTATTATTATTCTTCTTCCGACTGGGCGTCTATGACAGCCCATAGACCGGTTTGCGGGAAAGTTGTTTTGGTTTGACATTCTGATAGAGGACAGTCCCAACTTTAAATACACCAATTTTGGTGTCTCTAACTCATTCCCTCTAGCGCCACCAACTGTCCAAAGTTGCACTTTTATTATGCTAATAACTTTTGAACCGTAAGGCCTATCAACAAAATTCTTTTTTCTTCTTGTTCCTGAGCTCATGCCGATTCGATCGCACCCTATGACGTCATTTTCCGTCATAAAAAAATGGCCGCCATTTTGAATTTTCCAAAAAACCTACTTTTGCGAACTCGTCCTAGACGGTTTGTCCGATTTTCACCAAAATCGCACCGGATCATCTACAGGCAGTGCTGACAAAAAGTTATGGAATTCAAGATGATTCGAAGAACCGTTTTCGATAAACGCGTAAACAAATTTTACGAAGCGCTTGCGAAAACAGACGTGAGGCTGTATCTCCGCAACGCTTAATCCTATTCAGACCAAACTTGGTACATGTTATCACAAGCATGACCTGAGGCTACATGCAGCGTTTCGGCGCAGCGCCACCTAGTGGTCCGGAGATATGAAAAATGGCTATTTTTGCTCGTAACTTCTGAACGGTTTGTCCAAAAATCAAAAACTTGGTCTCGTTAGATTCAGGGCATCATGCCGAGTCGACCGATATCCAATTTTCCCAGATCGGCCATTTTGGCTGTCGGCCATTTTGAATTATGTGCTAAAATGCTGTATTTTTTGAACGCATGAACGAATTGTTACGAAACTCGGTATGGGTCATCAGTACGATGCCCTGAAGGAGCCTGAGAAGTTTCGAAACAGCGCCACCTAGTGGTGAATTTTTTTTTCCAAACGCTTATAACTTTGGGTGTGGTACACTTATTTTCACGGGAGTCATATTTTTGAGGTCCTGAATCGTTGCCGAGTCCAACGATACCAAATATGTCGGGTTTCGTCTCACGGATGGCGTAGCGTAGCGATTTAGCGCGAAAAAAACACTTGGCGATATCTTCAAAACCGCTGTTCCGATCGAGACGAAACCACCGTCAGAAACACGGAATCATAGCTTGTTAACTATATGCAAATGCCCAAATGCGAAAATATTGATAGTAAGGGGTAGTAAAATTCAAACAAAGTCATGTGTCAGTCATTTTTTACGTGTTTTTTCATATAAATGTTTATAACTCGGAAGCAAATTGAGATATTTTCACCAAAATTGACACACATATGTATGGGGTCACTCTGAGGACACATAAAAAAAATTGTGGGACTGAGCCTCTTGGTGGCGCTATAATAGAACAAAACGTGAATTTCCCATTGACTTCAATACAGTTTTGTGAAATACAATGCTATACTAAACAAATGCTTTGGTCTAACATTACGAAACTCAGTGTGTGCCATAAGCAGCATGCCCTGAAGGTATTCAAAAGATTTTGAGACAGCGCCACCTGTTGGTCAAAAGTTATAATTAATTTCTGAGAACGCTAATAACTTTTGAACAAATTTGCCTATTGCAATGAAACTGATCTTAATAGATTCCTTGGGTTATGCCGAAAACATAGATGTCAGGTTTTGCATAATCAGCTAAACTTCCTGTCCGCCATCTTTATTTCTTTGAAAAACCTTCTTTTTCGAACTCCTCCTAGACCGTTTGTCCGATTTTCACGAAAATTGAATCGTATCATCTCCAGACGGAGCCGAATAAAAGTTATGGATTGCGTGACGATAGACAAAACCGTTTTCGTATACCACAGCATCAAATTTGAGGCATGCTGCCAAAATGACTATTTAGGCTTTATCTCTGCAATGCCTTCACATTTTGACACCAAACTTTGTATGTGTCATTGTCACCTCACTCTGACCACATCACATCTATTTCGTAACTGCGCCACCTATTGTTCGAAAGTGATAACCCATTAAATCATATTATAAGTTAATGTTTATGTGATTTTCTTAGCCATTTGCCCAAAGTTCTCTCAAAATGCCCTTAATTGCTCCTTGCTGCAGTTGGTCTGCCACTCCTTGCCATTTTGGCATATGTTGCCGCTTCTTGCGCTTGGCCCCGGTAATGGCTGCTTGCAGCTATATTTATTATTATTATTATTATTATTATTCTTCTTCCGACTGGGCGTCTATGACAGCCCATAGACCGGTTTGCGGGAAAGTTGTTTTGGTTTGACATTCTGATAGAGGACAGTCCCAACTTTAAATACACCAATTTTGGTGTCTCTAACTCATTCCCTCTAGCGCCACCAACTGTCCAAAGTTGCACTTTTATTATGCTAATAACTTTTGAACCGTCAGGCCTATCAACAAAATTCTTTTTTCCTCTTGTTCCTGAGCTCATGCCGATTCGATCGCACCCTATGACGTCATTTTCCGTCATAAAAAAATGGCCGCCATTTTGAATTTTCCAAAAAACCTACTTTTGCGAACTCGTCCTAGACGGTTTGTCCGATTTTCACCAAAATCGCACCGGATCATCTCCAGGCAGTGCTGACAAAAAGTTATGGAATTCAAGATGATTCGAACAACCGTTTTCGATAAACGCGCAAACTAATTTTACGTAGCGCTTGCAAAAACAGACGTGAGGCTGTATCTCCGCAACGCTTCATCCTATTCAGACCAAACTTGGTACATGTCATCACAAGCATGACCTGAGGCTACATGCAGCGTTTCGGCGCAGCGCCACCTAGTGGTCCGGAGATATGAAAAATGGCTATTTTTGCTCGTAACTTCTGAACGGTTTGTCCAAAAATCATAAACTTCATCTCGTTAGATTCAGGGCATCATGCCGAGTCGACTGATATCCAATTTTCCCAGATCGGCCATTTTGGCTGTCGGCCATTTTGAATTATGTGCTAAAATGCTGTATTTTTTGAACGCATGAACGAATTGTTACGAAACTCGGTATGGGTCATCAGTACGATGCCCTGAAGAAGCCTGAGAAGTTTCGAAACAGCGCCACCTAGTGGTGAATTTTTTTTTTCAAACGCTTATAACTTTGGGTGTGGTACACTTATTTTCACGGGAGTCATTTTTTGAGTTCCTGAATCGTTGCCGAGTCCAACGATACTAAACATGCTGGGTTTCGTGTTACGGTTGGTGTAGCGTAGCGATTTAGCGCGAAAAAAACACTTGGCGATATCTTCAAAACCGCTGTTCCGATCGAGACGAAACCACCGCCAGAAACACGGAATCATAGCTTGTTAACTATACGCTAATGCCCAAATGTGAAAATATTGATAGTAAGGGGTAGTAAAATTCAAACAAAGTCATGTGTCAGTCATTTTTTACGTGTTTTTTCATATAAATGTTTATAACTCGGAAGTGAATTGAGATATTTGCACCAAAATTGACACACATATGTATGGGGTCACTCTGAGGACACATAAAAAAAATTGTGGGACTGAGCCTCTTGGTGGCGCTATAATAGAACAAAACGTGAAATTCCCATTGACTTCAATAGAGTTTTGTGAATTAAAATGCTATACTAAACAAATGCTTTGGTCTAACATTACGAAACTCAGTGTGTGCCATAAGCAGCATGCCCTGAAGGTACTCAAAAGATTTTGAGACAGCGCCACCTGTTGGTCAAAAGTTATAATTAATTTCTGAGAACGCTAATTACTTTTGAATAAATTTGCTTATGGAAACGAAACTGATCTTAATAGATTCGTTGGGTTATGCTGAAAACATAGATATCAGGTTTTCCATAATCAGACAAACTTCCTGTTCGCCATCTTTATTTCTTTGAAAAACCTTCTTTTTCGAACTCCTCCTAGACCGTTTGTCCGATTTTCACGAAAATTGAATCGTATCATCTCCAGACCGTGCCGACTAAAAGTTATGAATTGCACTATGATAGACAAAACCGTTTTCGTATACCACAGCATCAAATTTTAGGCATGCTGCCAAAATTACTATTTAGGCTTTATCTCTGCAATGCCTTCACATTTTGACACCAAACTTTGCATGTGTCATTGTCACCTCACTCTGACCACATCACATCTATTTCGTAACTGCGCCACCTATTGTTCGAAAGTGATAACCCATTAAATCATCTTATAAGTTAATGTTTATGTGATTTCCTTAGCCATTTGCCCAAAGTTCTCTCAAAATGCCCTTAATTGCTCCTTGCTGCAGTTGGTCTGCCACTCCTTGCCATTTTGGCATATGTTGCCGCTTCTTGCGCTTGGCCCCGGTAATGGCTGCTTGCAGCTATATTTAGGGGCCAAGCACCGAAGGTGCGGAGGCACCTATTGTATCTGTGCCGGTTCTTATTATTATTATTATTATTATTATTATTCTTCTTCCGACTGGGCGTCTATGGCAGCCCATAGACCGGTTTGCGGGAAAGTTGTTTTGGTTTGACATTCTGATAGAGGACAGTCCCAGCATTAAATACACCAATTTTGGTGTCTCTAACTCATTCCCTCTAGCGCCACCAACTGTCCAAAGTTTCACTTTTATTATGCTAATAACTTTTGAACCGTAAGGCCTATCAACAAAATTCTTTTTTCCTCTTGTTTTTGAGCTCATGGCGATTCGATCGCACCCTATGACGTCATTTTCCGTCATAAAAAAACGGCCGCCATTTTGAATTTTCTAAAAAACCTACTTTTGCGAACTCGTCCTAGACGGTTTGTCCGATTTTCACCAAAATCGGACCGGATCATCTCCAGCCAGTGCTGACAAAAAGTTATGGAATTCAAGATGATTCGAATAACCGTTTTCGATAAACGCGCAAACAAATTTTACGTAGCGCTTGCGAAAACAGACGTGAGGCGGTATCTCCGCAACGCTTACTCGTTTTCAGACCAAACTTGGTACGTGTCATCACAAGCATGACCTGAGGCTACATGCTGCGTTTCGGCGCAGCGCCACCTAGTGGTCCGGAGATATAAAAAATGGCTATTTTTGCTCATAACTTCTGAACGGTTTCTCCAAAAATCTAAAACTTGGTCTCGTTAGATTCAGGGCGTCATGCCGAGTCGAACGATATCCAATTTTCCCAGATCAGCCATTTTGGCTGTCGGCCATTTTGAATTATGTGCTAAAATGCTGTATTTTTTGAACGCATGAACGAATTGTTACGAAACTCGGTATGGGTCATCAGTACGATGCCCTGAAGGAGCCTGAGAAGTTTCGAAACAGCGCCACCTAGTGGTGAATTTTTTTTTTCAAACGCTTATAACTTTGGGTGTGGTACACTTATTTTCACGGGAGTCATATTTTTGAGGTCCTGAATCGTTGCCGAGTCCAACGATACCAAATATGTCGGGTTTCGTCTCACGGATGGCGTAGCGTAGCGATTTAGCGCGAAAAAAACACTTGGCGATATCTTCAAAACCGCTGTTCCGATCGAGACGAAACCACCGTCAGAAACACGGAATCATAGCTTGTTAACTATATGCAAATGCCCAAATGCGAAAATATTGATAGTAAGGGGTAGTAAAATTCAAACAAAGTCATGTGTCAGTCATTTTTTACGTGTTTTTTCATATAAATGTTTATAACTCGGAAGCAAATTGAGATATTTTCACCAAAATTGACACACATATGTATGGGGTCACTCTGAGGACACATAAAAAAAATTGTGGGACTGAGCCTCTTGGTGGCGCTATAATAGAACAAAACGTGAATTTCCCATTGACTTCAATACAGTTTTGTGAAATACAATGCCATACTAAACAAATGCTTTGGACTAACATTACGAAACTCAGTGTGTGCCATAAGCAGCATGCCCTGAAGGTACTCAAAAGATTTTGAGACAGCGCCACCTGTTGGTCAAAAGTTATAATTAATTTCTGAGAACGCTAATAACTTTTGAACAAATTTGCCTATTGCAATGAAACTGATCTTAATAGATTCCTTGGGTTATGCCGAAAACATAGATGTCAGGTTTTGCATAATCAGCTAAACTTCCTGTCCACCATCTTTATTTCTTTGAGAAACCTTCTTTTTCGAACTCCTCCTAGAACGTTTGTCCGATTTTCACGAAAATTGAATCGTATCATCTCCAGACGGTGCCGAATAAAAGTTATGGATTGCGTGACGATAGACAAAACCGTTTTCATATACCACAGCATCAAATTTGAGGCATGCTGCCAAAATGACTATTTAGGCTTTATCTCTGCAATGCCTTCACATTTTGACACCAAACTTTGTATGTGTCATTGTCACCTCACTCTGACCACATCACATCTATTTCGTAACTGCGCCACCTATTGTTCGAAAGTGATAACCCATTAAATCATATTATAAGTTAATGTTTATGTGATTTTCTTAGCCATTTGCCCAAAGTTCTCTCAAAATGCCCTTAATTGCTCCTTGCTGCAGTTGGTCTGCCACTCCTTGCCATTTTGGCATATGTTGCCGCTTCTTGCGCTTGGCCCCGGTAATGGCTGCTTGCAGCTATATTTATTATTATTATTCTTCTTCCGACTGGGCGTCTATGGCAGCCCATAGACCGGTTTGCGGGAAAGTTGTTTTGGTTTGACATTCTGATAGAGGACAGTCCCAACTTTAAATACTCCAATTTTGGTGTCTCTAACTCATTCCCTCTAGCGCCACCAACTGTCCAAAGTTTCACTTTTATTATGCTAATAACTTTTGAACCGTAAGGCCTATCAACAAAATTCTTTTTTCCTCTTGTTCCTGAGCTCATGCCGATTCGATCGCACCCTATGACGTCATTTTCCGTCATAAAAAAACGGCCGCCATTTTGAATTTTCCAAAAAACCTACTTTTGCGAACTCGTCCTAGACGGTTTGTCCGATTTTCACCAAAATCGCACCGGATCATCTCCAGGCAGTGCTGACAAAAAGTTATGGAATTCAAGATGATTCGAATAACCGTTTTCGATAAACGCGTAAAC
The DNA here is from genome assembly GCF_988280905.1 of Pimephales promelas. NCBI lineage: Eukaryota > Metazoa > Chordata > Actinopteri > Cypriniformes > Leuciscidae > Pimephales > Pimephales promelas. The sequence goes on from NC_142793.1 coordinate 9,346,036, forward strand.
AAAATTTACGTAGCGCTTGCGAAAACAGACGTGAGGTTGTATCTCCGCAACGCTTACTCGTTTTCACACCAAACTTGGTACGTGTCATCACAAGCATGACCTGAGGCTACGTGCTGCGTTTCGGCGCAGCGCCACCTAGTGGTCCGGAGATATGAAAAATGGCTATTTTTGCTCGTAACTTCTGAACGGTTTGTCCAAAAATCATAAATTTGGTCTCGTTAGATTCAGGGCGTCATGCCGAGTCCACCGATATCCAATTTTCCCAGAACGGCCATTTTGGCGGTCGGCCATTTTGAATTATGTGCTAAAATGCTGTATTTTTTGAACGCATGAACGAATTGTTACGAAACTCGGTATGGGTCATCAGTACGATGCCCTGAAGGAGCCTGAGAAGTTTCGAAACAGCGCCACCTAGTGGTGAATTTTTTTTTTCAAACGCTTATAGCTTTGGGTGTGGTACACTTATTTTCACAGGAGTCATCTTTTTGAGATCCTGAATTGTTGCCGAGTCCAATGATACTAAACATGCTGGGTTTCATCTTACGGTTGGTGTAGCGTAGCGATTTAGCGTGAAAAAAACACTTGGCGATATCTTCAAAACCGCTGTTCCGATTGAGACGAAACCACCGTCAGAAACACGAAATCATAGCTTGTTAACTATACGCTAATGCCCAAATGCGAAAATATTGATAGTAAGGGGTAGTAAAATTCAAACAAAGTCATGTGTCAGTCATTTTTTACGTGTTTTTTCATATAAATGTTTATAACTCGGAAGTAAATTGAGATATTTGCACCAAAATTGACACACATATGTATGGGGTCACTCTGAGGACACATAAAAAAAATTGTGGGACTGAGCCTCTTGGTTGCGCTATAATAGAACAAAACGTGAAATTCCCATTGACTTCAATACAGTTTTGTGAAATACAATGCTATACTAAACAAATGCTTTGGTCTAACATTACGAAACTCAGTGTGTGCCATAAGCAGCATGCCCTGAAGGTACTCAAAAGATTTTGAGACAGCGCCACCTGTTGGTCAAAAGTTATAATTAATTTCTGAGAACGCTAATAACTTTTGAATAAATTTGCCTATTGCAATGAAACTGATCTTAATAGATTCCTTCGGTTATGCTGAAAACATAGATATATGGTTTTGCATAATCAGCCAAACTTCCTGTCCGCCATCTTTATTTCTTTGAAAAACCTTCTTTTTCGAACTCCTCCTAGACCGTTTGTCCGATTTTCACGAAAATTGAATCATATCATCTCCAGACGGTGCCGAATAAAAGTTATGGATTGCGTGACGATAGACAAAACCGTTTTCGTATACCACAGCATCAAATTTGAGGCATGCTGCCAAAATGACTATTTAGGCTTTATCTCTGCAATGCCTTCACATTTTGACACCAAACTTTGTATGTGTCATTGTCACCTCACTCTGACCACATCACATCTATTTCGTAACTGCGCCACCTATTGTTCGAAAGTGATAATCCATTAAATCATATAAGTTAATGTTTATGTGATTTTCTTAGCCATTTGCCCAAAGTTCTCTCAAAATGCCCTTAAATGCTCCTTGCTGCAGTTGGTCTGCCACTCCTTGCCATTTTGGCATATGTTGCCGCTTCTTGCGCTTGGCCCCGGTAATGGCTGCTTGCAGCTATATTTCTAATTGTTCTCAGTTGTTTTGCTTTATTACCAGACTCAATATTTGGCTCGTTCTTACATAGTAGAGCACGTTCGCACATGCGCACTCTTCAAACACGGTACTTCAAATCTTTCGAAAAACTAAAAGACGTAAATTCCATTTGTATGTATTCTAAATAAAAGGCACCGGTTGTGAATGTCAGCTTGCTTATTTTGCTCAAGATAAGGATTTATTACCTCCAAATGTCATGCAATATAGAAACGATGCCCATGAAGACGACGATGGGTCAGAGATTTAGGAGATTTATGTATACACTAAACGTGTTTCTCAATGTCAATGATACTTCCTTGGCAGAAAGGGTCCTTCCAAGTCATTTCCTGCAGAGGCTAGACGAGGCTCCTCTTTAGCATTCGGAGAACACGTAAATAAAACAGGCTAGCGAGCGCACGTCATTGCGTCATTACATCAGTAGTGAAAGGTCTGCTTTCGGCGCTGCAAAAATGGTCGTGCTACTGGTTTGGTTGCTGTACCACACTGTTTAAACACACTTGACAGTCCTTATTTTCTATGTCAGCCCTCAT